>NC_051158.1:35679194-35805976 GCF_013339745.2 Dermacentor silvarum
CTGCTCACACGAACCACACAAAAAAAAAAAACTGTTGATAGTTTGCGCTTCGTGTGTGCAAACCGTGTTCCCTTTTTGTCCATGTTTGCTAACGCGCAATGCTACACGGTCTTCATAGAATTCATATCTTTCATTCATTTATTCCCTTTTTACTTTTGTTTTTCTGTGCACGAGAACCCAAACCTCAGTGTTGTACCTGGCCACAAATGATAAATTGTTGTTTGCTGATAATAATTATTATAGGTTATTTGTAATACGGCCTTGTGTCTATTATTCCACAATTTTGCAGCTACAATGTTATGGCTTTCAGAAGTTCTTTTTTCAAGATTCTGTAACAGGCCCAGGCCCTTATTCAAAATTTCGGAGAGGCATGCTTCTTCGTAATAACTGTTGGAAGTTGAAAGAAATTCGATTTCATATTATTCGATCCGCTCTAATATTGCGCAAAACGTTTAATTCTGGGTGTTTCGTGTGACGAAGCGACAGTTCGATTGTGAGACAAGCCCGTAAAGGGGAATCCCGATTCATTTTTGCCACCCTGGGTTCTTCAATATGCATCTAAATCTAAGTGCTACAGTGCTTTCTTTTTTTTTTGGATTTCGGGAACATCGAAACGCGACCGCCGTGTGCGGGGTCGAACCAGCGACCTCGAGCAGAGCAGTGCAACTTCAGTGTCATTGCGCAACCATGGCAGATCGAAATTTCGCAAGTTGACAGTGGTAAAGTAAGTCAACCAATTAAATGGTACTTACGAAAACAAGCGGGTACATAAAAACAGATACTAAACGAAAACTTAGCTCAAATAAACGAGTACATAAATGAATCGCCAGCGTTCTATAAGCGTGAAAGAAACAGGAAAAGGCGGAGAGAAAAGAGGGAAACTTTTAATGGGTATGACCTCACTTCATGAAAAAAAAAACTATGGAATGGCTGCGTTTGGGATTTGATATTGACATTTTTTACTAATCAGAAAGAAATCGTGGGGTCTGCCACATAAGACAACTAAAAACAAAAACATAGTCAATGAGGTATTGTGTTTTTTTTGTTCTTGTTTTTTTTTCATTTTGTAATCCGGTTATCAAGTAGCAGGACATTAGCTCTATACACACCAGACTGTTGCGGCGAACCTCATCCAGCTTGCTGTTTGTGGCCTCGAGGTCTTGCTTGATCGAGTCGCAGGGGCCCGTGCAATCCGTCAGCGCGATGCCGAGGGACGTCGAGGCCTTTTCAATGTTTTCGCGGACCTTCCTGACGGCTCGACTGTTGGCGGCTCGCTCGACCTTCTCGATGAGCTCATTGATCCGCAGCAGATCTGCAGTGATTGGCACGAGGGCCTGGTAGAGCTTCATGCAAACGTCACTGTGTTTCATTATGAAGTCACAAAAATTTTAGCTCTGCTATTTTGAATCAACAGAAGGCATCTACAGTTTTGTACGAAAGTTCCAAAGACTCCGCGTGAGTGCTGACCTTGCGGGGGATGGTGCGGCTTCTGAAGTTCTTTAGGCGCTCAAAAGCGAGGCGTGGTGACAATGTTCCTTTGCCCATTCAGGAACCTTGGAATTCTTAGAATCGAAACCGGCCACGGTGGCTTAGCGGCTATTGTGTTGCTTTGCTAAGCACGAGGTGGCGACATCAAATCCGGGCCGCGGCGGCCCCATTTCGGTGGAGGCGAAATGCAGAAACGCCCGTGTCCCGTGCATTGGGGGCACGTTAAAGATCCCCCGGTGGTCAGAATTAACCCGGAACCACTAAGGTGTGGCTCATAATCAAACCGTGGCTTTTTTGGTACATCATCATCATCAGCATATATTTATGTCCACTGCAGGACGAAGGCCTCTCCCTGCGATCTCCAATTACCCTTGTCTTGCGCTAGCTGATTCCAACTTGCGCCTGCGAATTTCCTAGCTTCAGCACTCCACCTCCGCCATTGACAGCCATTGTCACCGCGCACTGAGAAGGTGACGGCATCCATTGGCGGCTGCAGAGTTATTCTTACAAGAAGTTCAGCAAATGAACTACTCGGTTTTCCTATAATTCCAATCTCGAGGTCACCACCTTGTTTGCTGTCTGTTTGTCCTGGCGTGTACGTTTTATTGTTTGTCTAGTAATACCAGCGACATTAGCTAAGAGCCGAAGTGGGAGCTTCGACAGAAACGGTGGTTCTGCGGTATCACTGAAACAACGTTTCGGCCGCAGAATGCAAATCGCAAAGCCGCGACTTCAGTTGTTGAAGCGTGTCTGCCGAGGTGGCCATGTAATTATCAGCGTATATACCTACCGTCTATCCCTAATCTCGCTTCATGACGCAGCTGTTTAGCCGAAACCATCCTCTCGTGAGGGGCGCAGACTGAAAAGTGTTTATACTTCGAAGAATCGATTATGTGTTTGGCAATAGTTTGCATCCTTCATGCGTGAACCCTGTCGTGCCATATTGGTGACCGTTATTTCGTTTGGTTCGTTGTAACGCACGTTCTAAGAATATCGATTCTGGTTCGGAATCGGTTCCCTCTAGAATTCCGGTTCGGACACGGTTTTCAGTTCGGGTTTGGTTCGACACCTTGTCCAGTCTACAGTACACGGTTTACAGTTGACGCCGTGACGAAAACGCAAGTGCGAAACTGACGTTTACGAAGCCGATGACACTTTGTGTCGTCACGGCTACGTTCAGGAGTTCCGCTGAAGAACATTGCGGTGTCCTAGTAAACGAAATCCAATAGCTTTTGCTAAAACTGGTCGTACTAATTGATCATATACACTGGCGTTCGGCGCCACTTCTTGCTTAGTGCGGGACATGTTTTTTCTTAGAAAAACTCGTACACAACACACACAGATCGTAAGATCATTCATCATATTTGTTTTATTTCAGCGTCTTCAGCAGCTTTCTTATAGCACCAAGCTGTGGTGGTACGTACCGTAGGGCACTGGCAGAGACGACAGCATTTTAGTTAACCGCATGCAAAAGTTTAAACGTATAACACCCTAAAGCCGGACGATATACCAGCCACCTTCTCCGTTGCTTGTTCAACACATGCCTATAGTCTCGTCTGCGGTAGGTCTTCGTGAACTTTACGATGCTCCGGAAGCTGTACTAAGTGTCTCTTATCGGCTGGGCCTCAGGTCCACGTTGTATGAAAATTCAATAACATGCACATTGAATAGAAGTTTTGCAGAATATATCTGTGTGACAATCTCGAGGAACGAACTTTTGTATGGAAAAGTGATGGCGAAAGAAATCGCACGGTAACATATACGTACGTTCTGCGGCAGTTGAGGCAAACTTCAGTAACGGGTCGGTGACAAGGACGTTTTCCGCTGTGGTAGCAGCCTGGTTGGAGCAGTCTGCGACGTCACAAAAAAAAAGAAAAATGGGTGACCGTCAAAGACTGGAACTATGCTTTTCGACAGAGTGTGAAATGAGTGCTGGGTGCGACTGTCCACGTACGGTGTATACTTGGAAAGTGTTGTGGAAAAGAAGACAACTAGAGGAGTAAGGCCTGTAGAGAGGCACTCTAGTGTAATTAATTAGAGCGTAGAGCACTGCAACGAGAGGTTACACAGCGCAGGCAACACAGGCACACGGCTTCGACCAACTCGTCGTCGTCGTCTTTCTTGAAGCAGTGCATACTGCTCGTTCTTCTTCAGTACAATTATCTCCCCGGAGAAAAGGAGCCGTCCCGGCGACCTACGGGCAGGAGAGCACAGGGGGGTCGAAATAAGGCTTTAGCCGCTGAACGTGCACGATTTCGCGCCCTCGGCGGCGCTTATCCGAAGGTGGCTTAAGGGGTTCTATCATGTAGTTCACAGGAGACGTTTGACTGACCACACGGTAGGGACCCTGGTACTTGGAAACGAGTTTCGCTGAAAGTCCAGGGCTGGTGGCGGGAACCCAAAGCCAGACTAGTGAGTCAGGAGCATAGGGTGCAGGAGAGGCGGAAGTATCCCAACGGTGCTTCTGTCGCTGCTGGTCTTCCGTAGTAAATGTGCGGGCGAGCTGTCGGCACTCTTCCGCGTGTGCAGCAGCTTCGGACAGGGCAGTAGACTCCGTTGTGTCAGGGCGATACGGGAGGATGGTATCCATTGTGCAGGAAGGCTCGCGTCCGTAAAGAAGAAAGAACGGGGAAAATCCCGTAGTGGTCTGTGTGGCGGTGTTGTATGCATACGTCACGAAGGGTAGAACGCGGTCCCAATTGGTCTGGTCAGATGCGACGTACATGGATAACATGTCGCCAAGAGTGCGGTTAAAGCGCTCAGTCATCCCATTAGTCTGCGGGTGGTATGCAGTAGTGGTGCGGTGAATTACGTGGCATTCCTTAAGTAGGGCTTCTATAACCTCAGAGAGAAACACACGGCCTCTGTCGCTGAGCAATTCTCTGGGGGCTCCATGGCGAAGTATGATGTTACGCAGAAGGAACCATGCAACATCACGCGCAGATGCGCTGGGCAGAGGCGAAGTTTCCGCGTAACGCGTTAGATGGTCTATTGCCACAATCACCCAGCGGTTGCCGTCTGAAGTACTCGGCAGGGGCCCGTAAAGATCAACTCCGACGCGGTCAAAGGCGCGTCCTGGGCAAGGCAAGGGTTGCAATGGGGCAGCTGAGGAACAAGGGGTATTCTTGCGGCGTTGGCAAGCGAGGCAGGAGCGCACATATCGGCGGACGAATCGGTACATTCCGCGCCAGTAATAACGGAGTCGCAGGCGCGCGTACGTTTTTAGTACTCCTGCATGCGCGCATTGCGGGTCATCGTGAAACGCTGCACATATGTCCGAACGTAGATGCCGTGGGACCACGAGTAACCATTTGCGGCCGTCCGAGAGGTAGTTACGGCGGTAAAGGAGTCCGTCACGAACAGCGAAGTGGTGTGCTTGGCGACGCAGTGTACGGTCAGAAGAAGGCGCTGATGGGTTGGACAGAAAAGCCAGCATAGAGACAATCCATCGATTCTTCTGCTGCTCCGAAAGCATGTCCGTGGCGGTGAGGGAGGACTCGCATATCGGTACCTTCGAATAATTGGGCTGGCCTGGCATAGGGGAGCGGGACAGGGCATCCGCGTCCGTATGTTTACGGCCAGAGCGGTACAGCACTCGAATGTCGTACTCTTGGAGGCGGAGCGCCCATCGAGCGAGTCGACCTGAAGGGTCTTTTAAGGACGACAGCCAGCAGAGGGCATGATGGTCAGTTATTACGTCGAATGGGCGGCCGTAGAGGTAAGGGCGGAATTTAGTTATGGCCCAAATGATAGCCAAGCATTCTTTTTCTGTAACGGAATAGTTGGCTTCCGCTTTCGTCAGAGCGCGGCTGGCGTAAGCAACGACGTATTCATCGAAGCCAGTCTTTCGTTGCGCAAGAACAGCGCCAATGCCGACACCACTAGCATCCGTGTGAATTTCTGTCGGTGCGCTGGGGTCGAAATGACGGAGAATCGGGGGTGAGGTTAGAAGATGACGCAGCGTCGTGAATGCGGCATCGCAAAGTGGCGACCAGGACGAGAGGTCGTGGTTACCCGCGAGAAGCTGCGTCAAAGGCGCTATTATGGTGGCGAAGTTGCGGATGAAACGGCGAAAGTATGAGCACAATCCGATGAAGCTGCGGAGTTCTTTGGTGGTCTTTGGTCGTGCGAATTCGGCGACTGCTTGGAGTTTGGTAGGATCTGGAAGCACACCATCTTTCGAAACAACGTGGCCAAGGATGACTAGCTGTCGGGCGGCGAAGCGGCACTTCTTGATGTTGAGCTGGAGTCCAGCATCGGCGAGGCAAGTGAGAACGCGTTCGAGTCGGAGCAGGTGAGAAGAAAAGTCCGGGGAAAAGATGACAATGTCATCGAGGTAACAAAGGCATGTCTGCCATTTGAGGCCACGGAGGATGTTATCCATCATTCTTTCAAATGTGGCAGGCGCATTGCACAGGCCAAAGGGCATCACGGTAAATTCATATAAGCCGTCAGGCGTAACGAATGCCGTTTTCGGGCGATCTGACTCAGCCACCGGGACTTGCCAGTAACCAGATCGTAAGTCTAAGGACGAAAAGAATTCAGCGCCTTGGAGGCAGTCTAGTGCGTCGTCGATACGGGGGAGAGGATAGACATCTTTCCGGGTTATTTTGTTCAGGCGTCGATAGTCCACACAAAAACGAATTGTCCCATCTTTCTTTTTCACCAGCACTACTGGAGAGGCCCAAGGACTCTGGGAAGGCTGTATCACGCCGCGTTGAAGCATGTCGCCTACGTGCTCGTCGATGACACGGCGCTCCGTCGCGGACACACGGTATGGACGCTGTCGTAGTGGGACATGGCTACCGGTGTCGATGTGATGAACGACTGTAGCTGTACGCCCTAAACATTGTTGTTGGTGGTCAAAAGAAGTGCGAAATCGGGTAAGGAGGTCGACGATCTGCGCGCGCTGACTCGGAGTGAGCTGCGGATCAATATACCGAGCAAACGTTCTGTCACATGCTGGCTCAGACGCAGAGACAGGAAGGGCCATGGCGTTAACCTGAAGAGGAGTCGAGTCATCAGGCACATCGTAGAGAAAGTTCGGCTCGAATTCGTCAGCAGACCCGAGGCACTCGCCATGTCGTAGGCTTGATGGACACGAAAACGGATTCGTAACGTAAAGTGCGCTGGAGCTCTGGCGAATGGGAAGGATGGCGAAGGGAAGCAAGAAGGGATGACGGCGTGCAGCAAGTTTCGATGGCGTGAAGAGAACTGTAGAATCGTAGAAAGCAGCACAGGAAACGGGCACAAGGGCGGAAGAGAAAGCAGGGATATCGGTGTCGGCGGCGACGAACACTCTAGCAGAAGAAAGAGGCAAATCTTCAGAAAGACTTCCGCAAAATGGAGTAAGCGCAAGTTCTGCACGGGCACAATCAATAACTGCGCGATTAGAAGAGAGGAAGTCCCATCCTAGAATGATGGCATGAGAGCAGCGGGGAAGAACAACAAACTCAATGTGATATAAACTGTCTTGTATGGCGACACGGACGGTGCAAGTTCCTACAGGCTCAATTGGCTCAGCGCTTGCTGTACGTAGCGAAATAGCGGAAAACGGCGTCGCGACCTTTCGGAGCGTACGGCGAAGCTGGTCGGCAATCACTGACACCGCGGCACCGGTGTCGACAAGCGCGTGAACAGCGATACCTTCCGCATAAACTTCAATGACGTTCGCAGGGGATAAGCGAGGGCTTGAGCAGTTCGATGAGATCGCAGTTCTTGCCTCCGGAACTGCGCCTTTTAGTTTTCCTCCACAGCGGGGGGGCGGCGGACAAGGGGGGACAGGGAACGTCGACGGGGAGAGGGAGACCGACGAGTGGTGAAACTTCGAGGAGCAGGAGACGAGGAAGCGAAGTGCGGAACAGGTGGAACATAGTGGGGCTGAGAGTCAGGTGTATTCCCTTGGGGTCTCGCAGTATCGGGAGGGTACCAACCCCGCCGGCGGCAAAATCGTGCCACGTGGCCAGCAAAGCCACACGCGTAGCAGATCGGCCGATTGTCCTGGGTACGCCACGGATTGTGAACAGGGGGCCCAGGCTGGGGTGCACAATGTTGAGCCGGACGTAGGGGCTGCGGAGGCGCGCAGAAGTCGCTTCTGGGCACGTAGTTTGCAGCTGCAGAAGGCGACGCGTAGAAGCCGCTTGCGGGCGTGTAGTGTGAAACTGCAGGCGGAGGTCTTGGACTGGCAACGACGGCAGCGTACGTGAGCGGAACCGGCGCTGGAGGGGGCTGATGAGCGAGAGGTAGTGCGTCGCTCACTTGGTCGTGTATGACCCGACGTAGTTCCGGAGACAAGGAGGACTCAGACGACCGGGTAGCAGGCAAAAGGGACAGTTGACGCGCCACTTCCTCTCGAACAAATTGTTTGACTTGGTCGAGGAACGCGGAGCGGACGGGAGCAGCATTGAAACTGTCGTTGAGGGCCGAAATCGTGTCGTCCGGCGCGGCAGCTCGGCGCGTAGTGAGGCGTTGTTTGCGGAGCTCGTCGTAGCTCTGGCACAGGGTGATCACCTCGTCAACCGTTCGAGGATTTTTCGCCAAGAGCATCTGGAAGGCATCATCGTCGATGCCTTTCATGACATTCTTTATCTTTTCACTTTCTGGCATAGTGGGGTTGATGCGCCGACAAAGGTCAACGACATCTTCAATGTAGCTGGTGAAGTTTTCACCCTTTTGCTGAGCGCGACCACGCAAGCGTTGTTCCGCACGAAGCTTTCGCACAGCAGGGCGACCGAAGACCTCCTTGAAATAATTAGTAAAAGCAGTCCAGGTGGTAAGGTCGGATTCATGATTCCGGAACCAGAGATGAGCGACTCCAGAAAGATAGAAGTTGACGTTAGTCAGCTTATCCTTGTCCCATTTGTTGTGCGCACTTACGCGGGCGTATGAGGAGAGCCAATCCTCGACGTCATGATCGTCGGCGCCACTGAAGACAGGAGGATCGCGGTGGCGTAGGGCACCGGAGCAGACAACAGGCGAAGCCTGGGGAGGATCGGGCTGTTCGGCGTCCTCAGGCATGGCAGAGACGGGAGGGAGCGTCCGGCTGCGGAGTTCCAGGTCGGTAAAGGGCCCAGCACTTCCACCAAATGTAGAGAGGCACTATAGTGTAATTAATTAGAGCGTAGAGCACTGCAACGAGAGGTTACACAGCGCAGGCAACACAGGCACACGGCTTCGACCAACTCGTCGTCGTCGTCTTTCTTGAAGCAGTGCGTACTGCTCGTTCTTCTTCAGTACAGGCCAAATTATATCCCAGGCACCTCTACCATCTTTTAATACGAACACACGCTTCATCCGCTGCACCAAGCCTGGCGTGCTCAATGCTTTGAGTTTGGCAGTGTCAGCTGAAGGCTAAACACGTCTTTCGGTATTGCCGTTGAAACTGCAGCCACAGGTTCATAGATTAACTACTGGATTGACTAGCGAAGTTCAGCCATTAACGTCGACACTCCTTGCTTAACGATTGATTTATTAGCACGCTTTGTGGACCGAAGGTAGCACATGAGCTAGCATTGTGGGAGACGCCGTATTCAATGTATTTCGACTGTATTCTATCAAAATACCGCGTTAGCGCGTCCCAAATAGTTTGCCTTTGACGTTCATTTGTATGAGGCTGGAACCGTCTGGAATCGAACAGATGGCGTTGCGCTCACTAATCGAACGCCAAGGCTACTCAGCTATTGCGGCAGGGCACAAAAAAAAACGTCCGTTTGATCGGAAGTGACGTAGTTTTTCAAAAAGAACGACTGGTGGGTGCACTACAGTGAACTTCACGTGGAGTCACCGTTTACGGCAACAGATGACCGAAGCTGTAAAACAAAAGTCAGCTAGGCGAGTTGTAACGTCTTCGCTGTTTGTGCATATGCGAGAGTTATAGCGTGTCCGTTACAATTTTCGGCACACCGTGTCACTGGAGACGTAGACGCAATCAGCGAAGTTGGTGGCGGTACCTTGTGGCGCAGAATTTGGCCAGACCTCTTACTGAAATCACTAACGATATTCTACTTAGCAGCTGGCTTACAGAGTCCACAGCGACATTATTGCTAACACACTTAACTTTTAATTTAGTATCTGATGCCGTATTTTTTTTATTTCATTTTAGTGATGTTATCCCAGTAAAGAGTTAGTTTGCGATTCCTTGAGTGGCAAAGTGCGCTCATGGAACAGTAACGCCTATTTCTGCTCGTCAGTAAATATGAGACTCAATGGCACGTTTCATATTGTTTTTTTGCGAAGTTCTCAGTTTGACGAAATAAGTTTCGGCTCCCATATTCGGTGTTATATAAAGGTTTCACTGCACGCGTGATTTGTTCCTGCGAATGTGCTCCCATTTATGGAACCTTTATGGCTGGCCCAAGTGCGAACTGTTGCAGCGGGCAAAGAGGGCGGTGACTTGGCGGTTATATTAAGGTAGACAAGTTGCTGGCCCCAGTGAGGAGTTAGCGCGAGTAGTAAAGTAAGGTGAAGACGATGTTAACAAGTGACAATAGCTAAAGTATGAAAATGGTCCGGCTTTCATTGTGATTCACGGCTACTTCGTGCTAATAAAAAGTGCATTCCATTGTCGCGATGGTTTTCATAGTTTTCATAGTGATACTAAAGTGCGAAAGCCCCTTCAGTATAGTGCTTGTGCTCTATAAAAATTATAAGGTCAGCCAGTGCACTCAAAATATTTGTAAGCGTGAATAATTACCGTCGATTCGCTGGTACAGTGCTGATAAAAACTCCTTGAAGTTTGGCCCGGCTATGACACTTAAGTCCTGTAGAGAGAATGCCAAGGACATCATCATGAAAGGTTTGAATTACAGATCATGCTAGTTACGACTGGGTGCGTAAAGTGATTATTTTTTGTCGAGAAACATGCAAATAGCGATACATTGTTCAAACACTGTCACACGTGGGGGAATAAAGCAACCGCGCAACTCAATTAGTGGTGAACGAAATTTTTAAGTAACGAAGTGCATCTAATGAGGCAGAAGCAGTTTTACCACTAATCACGCAGTGCTTATTTAAAATATCATCAGCCTCTAGCACAAAAATTAAAGCACACGAACTTGTGCGACAACCGATCACCCGAGCCTTCTCGTTAAATGCTTGATACCTAAAGCCATAGGGATAAGACGATGAGCTTCACACCAGGCAGTTAACATGGTGACTTATTGTTTATTCACCCTCAGTACTACACATTTGCAGATTTCGAGGGTCATTACGGCAATGGCTATGCAACAACGCCAGAGCCACGTCAAGTATGTAAGTGCCTGGAGGTTGTCCAGCTGCACGATGTAAACAAAGAAATTAGAATTTTGCCCATAAAACGAACAAAAATGAGCAGTGTACTCTACAACTTTAGACCACCAGCAGAGAGTGCAGCGCAGACGATAGTTCCCGGGATAACGGGCCTGAGAAAGACACTTGTCTTACGAAACACACAGCCTCGTTCAACGGCAATGTGACGTGTTAATCAACCAACGTCTATTGATTTATTGTTTATCACCCAACGTTTATTTATTTGAAAGGTCTAAGCTTGCCCATCTTTCCAGCATTCAGTTTGAAGGCAAATTTTATTTTCGCCGGTTTAACGTGCGAGAACAGCACCAATGCACCAATGAGTAAAATCAAACACATAAAATGATAAAAGGTATAGAACACTGCGGTTAGCAATATTACAGTGAACGAACAATACACACACACACTCGTAGACACAAAAGCAAGATCACCGGGCGCAAAATGCACAACGGCATCAATGGGGAAGTAAGCGTGTAAGAACACTCGGCAAGCATGGACAAATAAGAAAACTAACAATTCATCCATTATCATTAAGACTGCAAAACGACTGCAAAAATGAGCACGCACTATATGAAAGTTACGCAACCACTTCTTCAGAAATCAATGCAAAAAAAAAGCCAAACAAATACCCAACGAAGGGGTATTTTAGTCTAAAATTATTTGTAAAGCTGATCCCGCATTTTAATACCATCAATAGGTTGCACTTATAATGTGCGCCCCAAGCCCGGTCGAGACCACTGTCGAATTTGAGCGTCCGTCGGTACGTTGTCACTGTTTGTCCACAATCGAGCAGGTGATTTCGTGGTGAGCAGCAGAACACCATAGTAACTGTGCCATTCGGTATACGAAGATTTAACTCATATTAAACCGAAGCTGTTTGGGCGTTTCGTAGTCCTTTCCTTGCGGTGTTCAAGGCTGGCGTGAGGCGGCGGTGCTTGGCATAACATGGCAAACAACGGCCAGCAGCGCAAGCTGCGTCACAGTCGCGAATTTTCGTTTGAATACGTAATCAATATAATCAAGGATTATAAAGTAAATGATAGCGCGGTTATAGCTTACTCGAATAAAGAACTACTTGCTTGTGCTGTTTTTTTTCCAGCCAGTAATTCATTCTTACTATATATACATATATAGGTCCGTCCCTGGCCGAAACGTCGAACATGAGCTTTATTTCTACAAATAGAGCCTATGGGACTCTCCCATAGGCTCTATGGAAACAATATTCAAATTGCTTAGGAACCTACGTGCTCCGCATCAAGGTACTGGAATTTCACCAGAATGTCCCAATGGGTATCTAGTATGTATAACCACCGGTCATTTTCTAATAACTTATTTTCTTCGTGAGAAACGATTTTTATCGTCGTTTCCCCGTGCAGGTGAGGCGGGGCGCGCGGCCGCCGCCGCCGAGAGATCCAGAGATCCTGGGGATGTGTTTTGTCTTTTTCAACGAGAATTTATTGATATGCTTACAAATATATAAGCGCGAGTCGAACTCGCGTTGATTATGTCCCTGCCCTTTGTAGACATCGCCTGGGGCTACTAGCGACAAACTTGATCATCAGAGCACACTCACATTTATCGGCCTGTGCAAGACGCCCGGAATAGTGTCGGCTAAGTAGTGGCCCTGCTTCTGGACGCCATCCATAGCCGCGGCCACATGACCCATGGTCAGAAGTGCGCCGAGGACCATGAAACTGATAAAAGAACAGGAAAAATACACCCTCACGTTGGACCTGAAATGGCGACGGTGATGGCAGAATGATGTGCTACATGCGGTAAAAAATCTACATGAGCATAGAATTGAAGAAAGTAGTCAGCCTAAGTTGTATATGCTCATTGTCCAAGATGGTGCGATTCTTGCAACATATTGCTTCGTATATCATATTTCACAAATGACGAACCACTAACGCGCCGTCTTTCTGTCCCCACCCTCTTGAAGATTTTTTTTTTATACGCAACGCAATGAGAGAAGGAAAGGACACACAGGGAAAACGTTTTGAAACGTCTAAACGTGTAAACATATAAGCGCTCCTCAAGATTTACTTTCCCATTTTGCCCTCCAGTATTTGTCAATGCGACTCCAAAATGTTCAATATGAATATAGACCAACTACCTCGAGTCGCTATCTTTGTGCACTAATGCGCACTGCATGTCTCGAATTTAAGAGGCCCCGAATTCGTCCACAAACTCAGCACTGTGGAAGCTGGAAAGTCATGTTCCGGTATTCGTCGCCCTTCTTCCACCACGCCCGCGACTATACCGTCCTTAGCGCGTACACGTCAGGCGGCCTTCTCTCCATCAACGTCACCATCGCCATAGAGCGAAGAGAAACAATTTGTTTGCCCTACATTACCACTGGGGTTCCAAGTGCTCCAACTCCACTGTGAAGGTAGACGCGCTAAACGCTGCACAATCGCGGAGCTTCGCGACTTGGTAACTAATGTTCGGTTTTGCGGCCACGCACAGACTCCGAGAGTGGCGGCGTCGACACGTTTTGTCTCGGAGGTCACAGAAAGAAATAATAAAGTGGGACAGGTCGACTTAGTGTGCCTCGCCAAGAGGAAATGGTTCCCGAGGAAGATGCCCGTGTCCACAGTGTGATCCAACAAACTACAACCGCATTTGCCTTACTAGCCGCACGAAACGCTAAATCTGTCAGTTTATTGGCTGTCTCATATTCTCCCGTCGCCGAATCACGCAGTTTTCTGTATAATTTTAACACCCTATTCGCTGCTCAATTCGATACTGTAAGGCCGATTTCTACGAATATTCGAAGTGGACTCGGAAACATTGAGCAATCAGAATTGTTGTTAGCCAGCAACGACGCCGCCGTGCGAATCTTACGCCAAGGACGCGATGAGCACCCAGAAGCAGACGCTCCACTTCACTCTGGACGCTGCCTGTTCCTCGGTTTCCGGCTCTTCGTCTGCAGACGGCCGCAGGCAACGGACACACAACACGACGAGCCCGATGAGGGGCACGAGCCCGGCCAAGACAAGACTCGCCACGACCAGCCGCAAGACGCCGGTGCTACCGAGCAGGATATCGGTCACCTGGACGAAGGGGCATCGATCACAGGGCGCATGAAGTAGGCGTGAGCCGATGCGTTATGTCTGGTTACGTATACGATCGAATGTGCGTTCAACAAGGCAATCAAGAGAGCTAGTAAGATAGCACTACTGCTCAACAAATTTCATGATGGAAGTTTGTATTCGTGTTTGTATTTGTGTTGTACTGGCTTAGCGAGTTCCCGGGATTCTACGGGCCAGAACCACAACACGATTATGACGCATTTCTACGGGCCAGAACCACAACACGATTATGACGCACAGCTATACTTGGGATCACTTCGCAATAATTTCCACCGCCTGGCGTTCTTTAACCTACACCCATTTGCACGGTACACAGGCGTTTTGGCATTTCGTCTCCATGGAAATGCGGCGGCCGCGGTGGGGATTTGATCCCGCGTCCTCGTGCTTAGCAGTGAAACGCCAAAGCCACTAAGCAACTACAGCGGGTGCGTGTGGGCTTGTTTTGGTGATATTAAAGGAAACTATATGGTGGGCACAGATGTTGGGCAAATAAAGCCTGAGAAGACCTTTCTAAAGAATAAAATGAAGTAAGGCTTTCTGAAGTAATGAAGCAAGGAAGTAAGGTTTCTAAATCAACTGACTGCTTGATACATTGATTTATTGATTGATTGATCGACGACTGGGCTTTCACCTGAGCACCTCTTTGGAAGCCTATGGACCACAACTGCACCTAAGACGTATACTTTCTCACGGTTTTCGTCCAGTGCGTCGTCGGGATATTAGTTGGATGCGCCAAATGTGTCGTCAGGTACAGTCACGTCGGTGCATTTGCGCCCTCGTGAACGGTGTACCTTAAGGCGTCCTTAAATACCAAGGTTGGGTTGTCACAAAGAGTACGAGAACACGTACGATGACGTATACAAACGTATATGAAATTTGCTCTTCATATTCTACAGTAACGTTCCAATGATTCAGAAAAGAAAAAAAAAACATCACAGACGATTACGATACTCCCTAATGCGAAACTTGAGCGCAACACTAAACGGTTTTTCATTACACATGTCAATGTTTTGTATTCTGATTGTATAGGTGCATGGTTTATATGAGAAAGAGAACGCTGTGAGTAGCGTAGCTGGCGCGGACAATCTGTCTCGTGTGGCAGATTACAAAACCACGATATGATTATTAGGCACGCCATATTGGGATCACTTCGCATTAATTTCGACCCACGCGTGGGCGCGATTCACAGCAGCCGCCGCAGACAGACCCCCGCTAATGCAGCGCTTTGTTTCTGTACAGTCGACGCGCGCTACTCTGGTGGCCATATCGTATCGCGGCACTTACGCTTTCTTCGCACGCTTTCGTTAACCGAACTGGCGAGACATACAAGGGAGCGTCACATCGAGCCTTATACTCGCAGCAGCTCGGCTTGGCCCCTTGCAGAAGCAGTGATCCCCGTCACACGCGCTGGTACCGCGACCTGACCTCTGCAGCTGACGCCGCGGACAAGCGTAGCCCTCCCCACCTCACGCCACCTTGCCCCCCTCCCCCCTCGGAAGCGCAGGTGAGATCGCCCACGCGGCGGAGGTTGCCGTGGCCGCCGGCAACTCAGCGCATGCCGTCTCTTCTCCGCTCCTCCTCCGCTTTCCGCGGGATGTTTTCTTCTTTCATCTCCCGCTGCGCTCCGCGTTAGCTTTCATCTTCCGCTGTGCTCGTTCGCTCTGTTACGAGGTACGACGCTGAGGCACGCCGACGCTCGGCGTGCCTCGATCAGCGTCGTATAATAAAGGCGGGAGCAGTCGCTCTCCAAAATGAGCTTTCGACGAGACAACAGCGCTTGCGTCAGTGAGACGGGGGTGTCTGGTTCGTTGCCCACACAACTATGAATATTCCATTTCCAAGCGCGAAAAATTGCGTCGCAGTAGCGTGAATAAAATTTCCCTCGTGCCTCCGAGCTGCACTCGGTACAATGCCAAGTCTTTCTTTCACAAGGACAGTTGAGGAGATGCGATACTCACGAGCGTGAAGTCCAGTTTATCGCCATTCTTTACACCTGCGGAGGAGAGAGACAAGAAAAAGAAAGGTAACAATGCACACAAAGGAGATACGGAGATACCTAGAGATATAGTTAATAAGACAGATACAAGAACCAGTCATTTAGCTGACCACAGTGGATGCTTGTGCTAGTTGATTCGATATTAGGAATGATAAGGCCACGCCAAGAACATGGCGAAAGACCAGCTTCTGTGAACGTTCTAAAAAACTTCCGTTCGTCCCATGTATTTCGAGCTGTTTTATCAGGGCCAGTCATAACGCTGCACTTTTGATTGGTTTCGCAGGCCGGAGCTGCCAAATGTGTAGCTGTTCTTTCATCCTAAATGAAACCTGCCTGTTTCATTGAGGATGTAGTTGTATAGAGCACCCGCCTCGGCTGCGGGAGATTTAGGGTTCGAATCGCACTGCCGCCGGTCACCCACTGTTTCAAATGGGCACAACTGTACCCAGTGCTGGTGTTCGGCTTCCTTCAGGGGTGATACGTTTGGGAAAGGAGCCTGAGCCCTTAATTCCCGTCGAAGCACTCGTGAGCACAAAAAGAAAAGTGACGTTTGGGCCGCTCCCATGGCGGCCACCTCCCATGTGGCGCCCCAAATGCACTTACTGAGGTGGGAGCGCCTTCGGGTTGGAGACAAACATCACTTAACAGGCATTGAGGTCCCATAATGGCCGAGCATCAGTACACTTGGTACCTCCCGCATACGAGGCGAATGCTCTACCGCCAGGCCCCCGCTGCGGTCACGTGGTAAGGAATACAGTACATGCACAACATGGTGATAACCACTGATAACCTTGCCGAAATTTTTGTTCTGATGTGACGAAGTCTTTTGATAAGTCTTAACATAGTTGAATGTACATCGAAATAAAAAATGTATATTGGGTTTTACGTGCCAAAACCACGATATCATTATGAGCGTTCTTAACCTGCTCCTAAATCTAAGTACACAGGTGTTTTCACGTGTCACCCCCATCGAAATGCGGCCGCCGTGGCCGGGATTTGATTGCCCTTAGAAAATCTTCAACTTTGGCACTGATCTATTCAGGATATTAGACATTCGTTTATCAAAAAAATACAGAGTTTGATGATAAACGGACGGCAAGACATTGCGTCTAGTGCCAGTCAGAACCAACTAGTGCCTGCTTTCACTCTTACTTATCAGTGACCGCCTCTCCAAATTTAGTTCAATGATAACGACGACATTTTCGAAGCATATTCACCGCACCAAAATTCGTCGGGCACGCTCTCAGTTGCCGTATCTTCGGCGTATAACGTATACAACGCACAGATATCGGGCCGTACTCACTGCCGGAAAGATATTTACGACTTTCGATTTTCAAATTACAAGGCTTTTGGAATCAACCTCAGTTGTATTGAAATTTGGCAGATCTAATCTCGCGCAGTCAAAAAGACAGCATATGCAGCAATTCAGCAGGTGCTGGTTTTTTAAGTGCACTTAAGCATCTTGCATAACTAACTTGAGTTCCCTGAGCAAGTGAATCTTCTCATGAAAAAAAAAAAACATTCACCATGTCTTTCGCGGTCAATCGGTTGCCGTAGCCTCGACGCCTTCGTAAGTGGGATAGGTCTCACGATTTTCAGGCGATTTATATTGGGCGAGATTGGGTATAATCAACAATTTTTTCCTTGGCTTGTGCTGCTTGCCATTGGGTCACTGCCTTCAACAATTGAATCTTCCACATCGCGACTGGCTGGCACCAGTTCTTACACGAACAGTTGTAGCCTATGAAATTTCTTGGAATACTTTCCATAGCTTCTGCGCACGGCCTCAGGGCCGATACGCCCAAATCCGTTCACATGATCGAAGGATTGGTAAAATACCGTAATTCGTGTCAGTTATTAAACGGATAACGACGGCTGGTGATCAATGCCATGAAAATATACGGACTAAAGAATGTGTTCATTCGGCAATTGGGCCCAAAATACGAGCCCTATGTTTACACAAAAATAGACGGCAATCCACAACTAAAGTTGCTAGAAGAGCTTTTCGCTTGCCACATTCCTGAAAGTTGTTAACAGCATAACTCTGAACAGAACACAATGTGTAGGAAGAGTTGCCACAAAGGCTCTTCCAAACTACTTTTACAAGCCCATTTTATAAAGTGTTCGTAAAGGCAGGTGAAAAAAAACGTGATGTTGAACACGTTAGCACAGTCGGTCAGCCAATGGCAAGCATTCTAACGAAGAAAAAAACTATACGAATTTTCATCTCAAAGTTAGATAAACTTCTTCCGTTTTTTTTTTTTCGTTCTTGTTTCTGTGTTATTCCGTATGTCTGTATATTAAACTCAATTGCTCTCAAAGCATATCGGGTCCCTGCTCTTTGGTTCCCGTTCAAATTTGTACTGCTAACGTGTTTGCTCCATATTTTCATTATAAAAATTATCTTACGTAATTTCCATACGCGATGGTCGTCGCTGAAGTGATTTTTTTTATTACGAGTATTTGCGAAGTTAACGGTGTTATGCCTGGTGTCTAAATGGCGGCCAATGAGAAAACAGATACGCAAGCCCCTAAAGTTTTCCTTTCTGCCTGTGATCGCTTTTATCAAATTGTAGTTCTCATCAGGTTATCACGTTCACGCAAGACACGCTTACAAAATCCGAACCTTTGTGAACGATGCCGCCGATTCGACACCGAAACCGATGAGTCTAATCAAATTGGGCACGCAACGCGAATGGTGTTGCACAACCTGGAATCTACGCGAGCACCAACGACTGCTCGAAAATTAACTCTGACAGGTGTGAATACTCGTAGTCTCAGTAGTTAAGTAGTTAAGATCTCCGTGACTGCCAACCGTGTTCGTTAAGCTTCATATAATCGTCATGCGAGTGTTGTTTTCTGTTTGGCGCAGAAGTTCGCGCAATAAAGATGTTCGATTCTATTTCCAAGTTTTCTGGCAGTATTTCGACCTCTTCGCCGTTGCTACTCTCGGACCATAGATGGTATGCATTGATGTCGGCGTGGCCGCCATCTTGGTTTCCTAGCTGCGCAAGTAGGAGGCGTGGCAGCACGGCCGATGGTGCGCCCTGCGGCGAGTAACAAATCGGTAACAGCGATAATCCGGCGGAAAGGGGTCCCCATCAAATCTCCCAACAGTGTACGCGCGATAACATCCTGCGCAGGCGTCATAGTTCCCACCACGCTTGAGTACTAGCATGGCGACATGGCTGTATTATGATAATCAATATGGACGCCGTTGTTGCTGAAAAGTTTAGGATTTCGGCAAGCTCGCGATCGAAACGCATATTGAATACTACAGCAAAGCAGGGAAGCGCAAGGACCAGTGAGCTGGAGAGTGAAGCAGTTGATAACACGTGATAAATTGAGGGAGACCTTAGTAAGCGACAGGCAAAGTGGCAGTAATCATGGTGTCAAATTCTCATAGCTTTTAATAGAATGAACACTTCGTCATTCACTTCGCCCTTTCGTGTTCGTAAACACCGATGTATATAGCTTACAAACTGGTTTGTGCAGGCGCCTCTTTTTACTTGCTGGCTGTCTTTGCTGAGAAGTTTTCTACGCACTGTAACTTCCTCTCTCAGATGCCGGCAGGAAATTTCTGCGATAACTCGAACGGCGCCGCCTAGTCTCGTGCAATCTGAAGATCCGTCTTTGTTCGTAGACAAGATAACCAATTGTTTGTTTTCAGTGCATAAACTTTATCGCGGCAATTTTTTCCCCAATATGCAAACATCACGAGAAACTAAGTACTGTGTGGGGATAATCGTTGGCACGGCATTGAAACGCACAAAGCTCTTTTGTATCCGTCTCATTGTTAAGTGCTCGTCTCAAGGTGCTTCTACACTATACACCATTTTATAGCGGAAAGGCAATGAACGCAGGCAAAACACAAAACCACAGCTCAGTGTCTCGCTATGTGTTCGTGTGTTTTCTCTCTCCTTCGCGCACTTCATACATCCAAAATCTATTGCAAGCAAGTCCCAACTTCGACGTCACATTTTCCCCACGTGTTACCTTCCGGGAGGTGGCTCGAGGAAAACAAGCCACCGAAGCCGCGATGGAGTCCGACAAAGAGCTGCACGAGTCCACTGTTAGTGACTCCCTCAGGGCCACTGATGTCGGCGGCAGGAGATACCTTTGTGAAAGCAATCTTCTTTGACTCACTGCAGCCTGGCAACGAAATAAAGGTGGAAAATAAATTATGAGACTATCAATTTCTCCGGCTCTAGACT
Source organism: Dermacentor silvarum (assembly GCF_013339745.2). Lineage (NCBI taxonomy): Eukaryota > Metazoa > Arthropoda > Arachnida > Ixodida > Ixodidae > Dermacentor > Dermacentor silvarum. The sequence continues at coordinate 35,699,270 of NC_051158.1, forward strand.
GTTTTCTTTTTTTTTCATATCAGCGAGATATCGCATCTAACGCCACCAGCACATCAAGAATGACTTAATCACGACGAACACAGCGCCGCCCTTGTCTTCTGCAAGACGACGCTTCCTCCTGTTTTGCCCTCCGGGGTGGAGGAACTCACAAATTACCGACACCGTAAGTTTCGCCATAGCGCAATGGTTTGCGTGTTTACCATCCAAATGCATGCTGCCGCAGGAGCCGTGAGTTCGAAATGCTACAGTTGCGGTTGTTTTCATACCGCAGAAGTTACTTATATTCAGTTTTTCTCGGCGGTGTCTGGTGTCAGAATGGAATAGAAATTACGTTTTGTCCAGACATGGCAGGGCGGTGCCTGCCCGTTTCAGGCCGAACTGATAGCGACCTAATGACTCGCTTGCCCCTGTCACGGAAAGCGAATAGTGTCGTAGTCTTCTGTTAGAATCGATTTCTCCCGCGCAACAAATCTAGAATGATCTAAGCGGCTCTTTGGTACTCGTCACGACTTGTAGGCTATGAAGGCCTAGCCTGTGGTAATACACAGGAGACAGCATGTAGACCCTCCTTCAATGATGTTCTTGAATGATTTGAAACAATTAACTCAACACTACCAGAGGAAGGTATCAAAACTTCTAATCCTAATGGAAGGGATGGTGCGAGATGAATCAGGACATAAAGACACACATCGGTCTTTGTGCGTGACTTCTTCAATATGAAGAGAACATATGCTATAGCATATATTCATACATGCTCATCATATGCAACCAACACAGCCGCTTGTGGCGTGCATTCTACAATTGCCTTTATACACTCGCTTCTCTTGCGCCATTGACAATGTTACCAATACCCACCAACTACCTGTATCCCAAGTACTATCAGTGGGCTTTAATACGAGTACGATACCCGCCGTGGTTGCTTAATGACTGCGGTGTTGGCCTGCTTAGCCGGAGGTTGCGGGATCGAATCCCGGCCACGGTGGCCGCATTTCAATGGGTGCAAAGTGCGAGAACATCATTGTATTAGACTTGGGTTCTCTTTACGGAACCCCAAGTTGTCCAAATTATTCCGGAGACCCCTCACTGCGACATGACACAGCCACATAATCAGATCGTGCTTTTGGCACACAAAACCCCATAATCTAAAACACGAATACAATTAGATACTGCGTGTAGCATTTAAACGTGCCCATTTCAATTATGACTGTTCCGCTCGAAGGGGAAGCATCGAAAGCGACAGCAGTTTCTAGCGTAGCCCTCGAGCTACTATATAACGCGGTGTTCGAACGATACGCGGAGGCCACGTAGTACAACGGCGCTCCGGAGAAAACTACTGCTGCGTAGCACGAGCGCCCTGACAAGATATCATGCATGTCAAATCGCTGCCACAGTGAGAAATTCTGGTTAAGGCGCTACGGGGATCCACTGCGACTACAGCGAGAGGCACGGTTGCGTCATTCAAAAAAAGAAAAAGAACAAAAAAGATTCTAGTACACTTCATCAATGAGAAAAACAGAAACCTGCTGGTGTTCTTTCGGCGCAGGATGAAACGATTAAGTCGACTCCACTTTGCTTGACGTCTGCTATCCGTCTGGTCGGACCGGTGTGAGCACCACCGGCGTGGCATCCACATTACGCAGCTCCTCAGCCGGATACGCTGATCTGTGAGCGCTCAACACTCCTGCCAGCAGCGTTGAGCTAGAGATCGCTACCCAGGATTATGACACCTGCAGGCCCCTGGATACAGGACTTTATCCGGCCCAAAGAAAAGAGCAGGGAATGACGGTGCGGCCACCTGGCGTAGTATGTTTTTTGCAGACGGACGCTTCTACTATTGTAAAAAAAAAAAAAAAACTCGATGTTTTAATTGTCCAGGCCGGGGTCGGGCATGCTCCTTTGACACAACGACTACCCAACGGCGGCGGTAGTTGCGCCAACAGCGCAAACGCACCTTCAGTGTCCGTATAATTGGTATCGCATAAAATAAAGGGCTAGTACATTTCTGAACCAAAGTAAGGGACCGCTGTAGCTGAGGAGGTGGGCGCTACAGCCACAATAAAAATGCAATATGTGCAAGTGCCACCTTGTTGTCAAAAGTCCCAGTCTACGCAGCTAGCCTGGTCCCTGCGTTTCTTGCTTGTTTCGAACCGCCAAAAAACTTGCTTGTGTTATCTAACTGAAACGTTTCGTCGCTGATATAGAGCTTTTTTTTACCATGGTTCTATGATGAGTACTCGTGAAATACTGGTAAACTATGGAGGTGCCTCTGTGAACATTGGAAATCAGAAAGCAAAACAAACCGTCGCCTCCCCCACCTCCCTCCCTCCCGTCCCCCCACGGCCTTTCGCGCGACGGAAGAAGTCGCGTTTGCTCTCTTTATATTGTGATTGTAAAGGAGGAAAGAGACGCTTAATTCTGCAGCCCTTCAGGGAGCACGGCGCAGAACGCGCGTTTGTTCTCCGCCGTGCGTTCACTCCCCGGGAAACCGCGCGTCCCTCACCCCCTTTCACTCGCACACACAACGTCCGACGCGCGGCGACGATTTCATCGCCGTTGACGTCATACGGAATTTCACGGGGACGGCAACGGCATAAATGCGCTTTGAGTGTCCATATAATTACTATCGCAATAACAACTTTTTATTCCGATAGCAATTATACGGATGATCGCGGCGCATTCGCGCCGGTGGCGCCGCAGCCGTGCCTTCCTGCTATCAAAGGTAGTACATGCGGGGCCCAGGCGCGGAGTGCTCTCTAGAAACGCGGAGTTACGTTTCGATGAAAAAAAGAAACATCGAAAAAGAAACGAAAAAGCCGAAAAAACGCTTGTGCGAAGTAGACGCACCGTTCACTTGGCTTGGTGGAAGACCCACGCCAGCGTGCTTCGTTCGGCTGCTGGCTTCATCGTTGAGCACACGCGCATTAGCGTTCTCGTCAAACAACTATGCCCCTATCACACCGTGGTACATGTACACATCCGAACCGGAAACTCAGCTAAACGTCAACCTAAATTTATGTGATGTTTTCATCGAGCGCTAGCACGAATCGACAGTTTTCCTTTGATGTCCCATCCCGTGCACGGCGAAGGTGCGACGCGTGCAACCCCGGTGGCGGAGCAGCTCAGCGCGCGAGAATTTTGGAGGCGCCTTCACGGCGCAACACCAAACGATGCAATCGCTTCCGTAGCGTCGCCTACGGGCAAAATTGTCATCTGTTTTATTTAACGTAGCAGCGACCAATAATAAAGCGACTTGAACATAGCTCACGTCCAAAACTGTCCTTGGGTCTAAGGAAGATATTATCGCAGGAGCGCACCTCGATGACCCGGGACCTGTTCATCTATTCTCGTCATTTCCAAAATATAGTGAATTTCACGCAACTACGTTCCCCAATAGGAGCTTACACATTTTAATAGATTTTCCAGACATTTCCGGAAGTCTCATCTGTTTTTTTATAAATACGCCCAGTTGACAGAAAGTACATGCACTTCCTCATCTTACATCTCTACGCTCTTCATTCTCAGCACGGAGACATAAGCATTAACGCTTTTCCCACTACTGCCTATACTTTCGTACTTCAATCAGTCGGTATGGAAGAAATAAATCCAGAACAAGATGAAAATAACTCGCTGTTTTAATTTTTTTTACTTTGCACACTCGATTTTTTGTTACGCCCTACCTGAGATCTACGTAAATGGAAAGCCGTCTATTGCTGGAGGCACGTCAGTTTACTGACTACAGAATATATATATGTACTAACGTTATGGTTTAAAGCCTATTCCTCACGGCTGAACAAATTTCCTGCAGAACTGAGGTTAAGAATACAAGCGCAACTCTCTAATAGATGAAAATTTTCCATTCGCGAGTGAAAGAACAACACGTGACTCACTATCAGCTCCTGCGGATGGTGTGGACACGTGGTCTCCTCCGAGAAGGAGCACCACGAATAGAAGAAGTCCTCCTGTTGAAGCTTTCATTACGACGGGCGGTGTTTCAACCGTGCTTCTGCGCGAAGGCTGTGGGAAAGAAGAGCTAATTACGAAAACATTTACAAAAAGAAAGTCGCAGTTTGCTCCGAAAGGCGAAGCTATTTATAGAGGTAGCAAAGTATTACAGGAATACACGTAGTAACGTTCGTAGCTTTATCGACCATGTCATTTGCAGTACGCGTTAGCTCGGTTATTAAATTAACGACTGTAGTGTCACGCGCACCTAAACACGAACAGAGCTCAATCGGTGACTGCTAGCACTCACTGTCAAAACGCTGGCATGTTGAACAGCGCCGGCAGGGAACGTGCTGCCGCTCGCTTTACCCCGTATTCGAAACTTAACATTACGCGACCCCCTACGCTAGGCGCGCTTGAAAACAGGGAGCATGAAGCCGCCAGCCATCACGGCTAGCCCACAAGCCTTGCACCCGCCGCTGATCACCTCTAAGTTACGTTACGAGGGATGGCATGCGCGTTCACCTCCCCTAGAGCGCGCTTGATCGCGTCCATTCAGCAGCGGAGGCGCAGCGGGAAGGCGGCACGCATCGGGGCACCATCCTTCTCCGTTCACCACGGCACACTTTCCCTCGCACTCGCAGCATATGGCATGTGGGCCGCTCATTCTTATCGCAGTTGCGCTTCATAAAGAACATCACGGCGACGGCAAACACTCACTTGGAGTGTATCATTGCTATTGCAGGTAAATAAATTAATGTGTTAAGAATTCCGAAAGAAATGAACAGGCTCCTAGATACGTCGTATTGTAGTGCCCCGGTTTAATTTCGAGTACGTTATCAACATGTGCACATCAGGCGCCTTACACGGTTGCGTGCATGTTACTCCGCTATCGGAATGCGGCCACCGCAATCGAGAATAGAAACTGCGACCTCGTGCTCCGCAGCAGGACGCCATTATCCCCAGGCCACCAGACTTTTGTGGTAGATTAATTCATTGCTAGATTGAATGTAGCTCTTCAAATCATCGTAGTAGAGAGAAATTACTTTCCAGCTAGACATAACTGGTGCAAGCTTACAACATAATTATTGCGACGTGGTTATGTAACTATAGATAACAAAATCTGCTAAACGCTAATTGCTAGGCCACTTCCGTTAGGAAAAATCTCTTTGTGCAATTAGGGCGTTTAGTGCCCGACACACATTTACGAGTGGGTCGTTCCGAGACCGGTACCAACATCGAAATATTCGCCCCGAAATATCGGCGGTGTAATGCAATAGTGTACTCCACGTACCATTTCCCCACGAAGCCTTCCTGCAGCTCCATTTGCCAACGCTACAGGCATTTCGAGGCAGGATGTCGCAATGACGATATAGAAACTATAAACTCAAAATTAATACAGTTAGAAGATGTCTTGTGTGCTGATCGATGCCAATTTGTGAAGCACTATATGTGCCCTAGATTTCCTAAGATGTAATTAGCGAACTCTTGTCACGTAAAAGCAGAGCTCTGCGATTGTTCGATATTTCGAACTCGAATTAAAGGGTCCCTCCCAAACGATTCGTGCTTGATTCGAGAATTCACTGCTCGAAGTTGTGGCAAGTTGATTTATTTCGCACATATAATGCCTAAATTTTTTATTATGGTCTCGGGGGAGACAGAGCGATGTATTTGAGGACTGCACCGAATGATTCTGCTGCATAAGTGAGGTTGTTGCGCATTGATGCCAGTTCTTGAGAGAGCGCACGGGGTAGACAATTTCTCCACAGTATCTTTTCGTCATTAAGTAGGGATCGCTCGCGTTTAGACACCTACATATAAATTTGCTCCGATTTATTATTTGGATAGTCTCACACTATTGGAACGAACCAGTTACGAGCCAGCAACGAACACCACACGGTCCGTGCATCTGGTAACATGCTGTTACCACATCCTTGCTTCGATCATCGCTTCCATTGCCATGGCGCTCCAAATATTGTATCTTTTTAATGATTAGCTGCTCCACGGTCTTTCAGTCATCTAAATGTCCGTGGTATTACACGCATGCATCAATTTATATAAGCCTGGTTTTTGTTTTACATCGAAGCTCTCTCTAAATAGGATACCGGGATTTCTTCATGGCGTAACGTCGACAGAAAACTATCATCATCAATGGCTCCTACCGCCGTAAGGCAGAAGCTAAAAGCACTCAGCGAAGCGAAGCAAACAGTGCATACATTCTTTGGAACCACGCATACAACATAGAGAACAGCATACGTTTCAATAAAAAGCAAGCTCAAAACAAGCATCCGAACCACATAATTGATAACAAAGGGAAGGCGGGAGATGTAAATTCAAGACGGTGAGCAAAACTAGAACATGGTGAAAGCAGAATCAAACGCTTTAACAAATGCGCTTCTAGTTTGGATTGCATGTCGGCGCTCATGCACCTACATTGCAATGCGAAACACACAGCTCTCCCCGCATACGTATCCCGGTAAAGATTACTGTTGCTTAACTCTAAAATAGCATTACCACCATTACTCTAAGGCCACAAAGCATTGCATGCCCCCCTCAGCAGTTGTAGTGGTGGTTTTCAACAGCTTCGCTCAACATCCATTTTCGTGGGGCCGGGATGGCGAGTGATGTTTTTTTACCGAAGGTAAACCGCGGTAACATCTCATTTCACGTTGCCTTAGAAGGAACATACTCGATATTCGATTCGATATTCATGGTCTTTTTCATCGCATAACCATTTTCAATTTGATTCGTAAGTTCTCGAAAACCCACGGTAAGAACTCAATATCACCATACTCGTTGCAGACGCTATTAATGTGCCACCAAGAAATGTCCTATTGTCATTGTTTAATTGTTTCGGGACCATAAGTTTCTTTTTATTTTCAAAATGATCAGAAAACTATTGGATCGAGCGAAGGCCTAAGGAAATAATAAGTGTCAAACAGACAGTAGATTTCAGCCTTTTCTTGCAAACGCGGCCAAGTTATTTACATTGGTGGAGCTGCTTTTCAGTCAGATCGTGTCAGCACTGGAGAAGTGAAAGGTTGTACCCTGTTAGGTGACTAGAAGCAGCTTCAATTTGACCAGTAATCTCGTGGACGGATCCTTCGCTATTAAATGTCCGCATCAGGTGTTGTCGTAACAGGGCACATTTTGCGCATAATCCAAAAGAGACGCTGAAGGCACACAAGCCTCAATAATCATGTACGCTTGTTCTTAACTTTAAGTGTACGATCGCGTACGTACCTGAAACGTGAATTAGGAGTTAGCCCCGCGTGAAAGCCTAATCCAAAACTGCCTGTGAGTGATCCGCGAGTCCGTTGGGCTGGTACAGTCAGTTCTGGACCTGCAATACTGGCAGCATTCACACTGCGTTAGCAAGTATTACACGACGCCGTCTCATTCTACCTGTCGCAGACTGAGCGAGTGCCTTCATAAAAGCTGATAGGGACACGTGACCCATTCACCCTTCGTCCCCTGCTTCCGGCTTAGCCAACACCCTCTCCATTGTGCCCGAAGCTGTTCCCGTGTGTACGCAAGCGGTGGCCAACGACGCACATTGAAACGACGCTCAACGCCCCCTAGCGCTACGTTTTCTTGATCTTTGTCGTGAAAACTCACTAAACAGTCTACGTAAACTCTGTAGGTGTTTTATGTTAGCCGTTTAGTTTCGGCATACACGAACTATGCTTTAGAACTAAAGACGAACCTCCCACTTTTCACCGTGTAATGTCGAAAGTCTCTGTACAATTAAACCTCTCGGGAGTGTAGGCACTCCGATAGACCAAACGAGACTTGCTGAAGGGCAAGTGTTTCCAAATTTTCTGGCCTCGGGGAACCCCACCTGCCTTCCCAGAGTGACGCGTAACCTCCCCATCCCTCCTCAGGTACATTTTTTCCCAAAACATGAAATTACTTACTCCCAGGCTCGCAAAGAATGTTGCGATGAATAAATTGAATGACTTTAAGATGAGAAGGGCACAAATTTTTGAATAATAATTGCAGGATAATAATCTACTCAAGCGGAATGGAATTGAATTCGTGTTGGTCGCTCGTGGAACCGTAAAATGTTACTTGTGGAGTCTCTACGTTTCGGAATCCCTGCTGCAGGCTACTGTCGAAAAATACGTTGAGTTTTTAAAGCGAGAGAAACAATTTTTCAGAAGCTGATGGTAGTCTACCATACGCCCAAACATAATATACAGAGTGGGCAAAGTACTAGAAGGAGCCACAAGCTGAACAAGTGGAAGGAGACGCTAGGCCTACCGTGACGCGTAACCCAGCTGGCTATCGCAAAGACGCCGTCCGCAGCCGATAACATATAGGCGCGGGATGGGAGAGAGAAGAGGGCGCGCTGCAGATGAGCATGAATAAGCCAGCATAGAGCTAAGGCAATCTACGCACTTACCGATGCTCTTCCGATCTTGGCAAGACGCCGACCTCGCTTGCTGGCTAGCCAGGGCACGCTCGGTCGGTCTTCGTCTCTTCTGCTCGTGCGGCGGCTGCGTGCTGACCCCACGTGGGAACGTGCTCGGATGGATGATGACAATTGCGATGCTGATCTGCCACAACATCGCACATTCGCAAAGTGCGACTGGCCAAGAATCGTGAAGCACGGGCAAATGCTTTATTAAGAAACACATTCAAATGAGAGCCATGTCATTGGGAGTGGTTGAAAACAGGATATATCATGCTGGAGCCGAAGTTTCAAAAGACTTGTTTTCACCGAGGCAACAACACGTTACTACTAATCAGATTGTATTTTTGCGACCTACGGTTTTGTATGAATTTCAAAAGAGAGAGAACCTAAAAGTATAAAAATCTAGAAAAGGAGAAATGAAAGTGTCCAACTGATTAGTCAATAGGTGATTGTGAGTTGTTGTGGCCTCAGAACATGGCTTACACCGAAAGAAGAATCAAGTTTAGAAAATGGCAATTGATAGGCTTTACCTTGCTATATAAGAGTTAATAGAGTAGATCGAGGTGTACTATGAGTGAGCGAAGGCAAAATATTGGCTGTTGCTTTTGTTAGTCACACATAAAGAATATCCGAGTAAAAAAATGGCGGACGCTTAGACTTTGGCATTAATAGTGCAACGCGATAGCATTCAAAGATCCCTGACTGTTTGTCAGGCTTCCTGGATGATGATGATGATGATGATGATGATGATGATGATGATGATGATGATGATGATGATGGGCCTCGCCCTATGGCTCGTACCCACACTGGGGGATTGCCCAAGAATTGACTGCCTGAACTTTTACCTAATATTTTGAAGTTTTATATATTCAATTTAAAGAAAACTAAAAAAGAATAGGTTAAACAAATACAAAATAAAAAGAAACATTCAAAAACTTATTAGTTTAGGTGATTGCATGAAAGCACAAACGGCATCAAAAGATATCACTATGGCAGAAGCCACGAACTGACGCACCGTACGTTAGTATTATTTCTGATGTTAAAATTAACCCTAGTTTAGTAAGGAGCATTTCTAGAAGCCTTTTTCCTAACACTGTATACCGGCTACCTAGCAAACGATAGTGATTTATAGGGATTCTGTTTCTTGGCAGTATACACAGGGGTGATATCGCCCGACCAGTCCCGTGTAAATATGGATTTAATGAGGGGACACGGCAGCGCAGTTTGGTGATCACCACTTCCGATTGTCTTGATTGACACCACTAGATTTTTCATGGAAATAGGAGATACTGAAGTTCAATCCATGTTATTGATTCAATGGCATCTCTACGAATTGAATACTTTCGATATCTAATCGCTGTTATGTGCACAACTACTGGAAGAACAGATATTATTGGTCCACTCAGGGAGGCTCGCGCTAATGATTCTGCCATTTCGTTTAACTGCAATCCACAGTGAACCTGCCTACCCATGAAAGTTTTACAAAATTCAACTGTGGAGGAACTAACGCTAAAACGCCTTTAGAGCTGGTAGTACTAGCAGTAGTAAGTAACTTTGTTTAGAAAAACAATCGGTTTCCTATGAGGAGATAACGGTCAGGCCGCGCCTGGTCGCCACTTCCACAGCGCGTTTGATGGCCCGGAGCTGGGCGTCCAGGCTTGTAGTCATTAGGGTTCTGTCCCAGGCTTCATTCAATAGTGACTGTCTTATGAGAGCTGGTGAATTGGATAAAGCTGTAAGCGAAGAACAGACAGAAAGCGAATATGTTATATTAAGCACACTGATTTAGTTCAAAGCAAGTTTCCGCAGTGCTAAAATCGTTGGCAAAAGCTCGGCTTCAAAAACGGGAGTATAATCTGGCCGTCTCAAAAAGAATGACCGGCCAAGCGAAAGCGAGAAAACGCCTACGCCCGCCTTATCATTGTTCCCTGAAGCGTCTGTCGCTATTATTTATGTGATTGTGCGTGGGCAAGGTAATCTTGCAACCGCTTAATTAAGAACTTGACTGATTGTAGCCTAGGGTATCGGAGGAAAATGTCATCGAATTCAATGATAATATTCAGATTTCATTCAGTTGATGGAATTACCTCTCGAATTTTTATATTCAGACCATCTAACTGCTGTTGAACAAAATGATCTGTAGAGTGTGAGAACATGGCCAATAAGCAACAAAAGGAGTCTGGATCATCGATAAAGGCGTACTAAGATCGTTTAAGCGGCAAGCTGTAAAATTTTAGAAATGGCTGGATCGTTGACATGCGACATCTGCACGGCAATGCTTGTAGGCACGCTTCTTGATAGATAGCATTATTAGCCACAGACCTAGAGAGTCCAAGACACAGGCGCAGGGCTTCACGCTCCAAAAGAACCAGAGGGTTAGTTCCATACGCAGGACCGCTTCAGAACAATAGACACCCGAATTCCAATATTGGGCGCATATATATTTTATATATCAGTAGCAGAGAATCTCTCGACGCACAAAGCTATAAACGTTCCGCCCTTAAAACTGTAAACAACTAATTTTTCAGATAGTTAGATTAGCACAAATAAATAAATTGAACGTCCCACGGAGCAGAATAGCATTTTTATTGTGATGCTAAGTTTGCAGAACACAAGAAAAATGCTCGCGCAGCATATTTCTCATTAAACATGCTCTAAAGTCACACTTGAGGCTCCGAAGGTTTTGTTTCAATTTCTGAGATGGTTTGTGAACAGGGTGCGAAAACGATTGTAGTAGAATTTTTGGACAACTTCGTGTCGGTGTCCAGGTAGGTTGAGCTGAGTCTTCGTATTTAACAACGGCTTTGGTAGGCCGAAACGAACAATGCGAATAGAACTAATTAGGTGATGTGATTCGAAATCGAATGTCATCAATAATTATTGTGCAAGATCCCAGCACATACTTCAACCATTGTTCAGTCTAAAATGATCGATTTCGCCAAGTTTTGTTTCCGATGTGCGACTGTGGCAGTAACTTTATCTCAATTGCATTACAGCAGTCTCTTGCATTTCCTTCATAAATATAAGACGGTTTATACGGTCCTGCGAAATGTGTCCGGGCAGCATTAACGGTAGCGCGCTACGTCGTGTGCTCTAATGAGGAACTGTCATCAAACTTCAACTATTTTCTCTTAGCATTTATTTATATTTGAACGTATCAGTGGCACAACGTCATGGTGAAGGCACTGATTAGGTCGAGCATCTCGTCGAAGTTGTGTCCTTTTGTCTGTATTTTGTATTTTCCATTTTCATTATCTTTCCATTTGGCACTATTTTATGCTTCCTATTTATATTTTTGCAATTTTATTGTTTCAGCGGCAGCTTCAGTAAGAGCTCACGAACTCCGTATCGACAAGTCGTTGATCTTTAGGAAGAAATTTGGTACTCGCTGAAGAAAAAAATTAAAGCTTGAGATTTGCAACTTTTTATCAACCCTAAAAAATTCGACCGTTTATAGAAAGGATAATGACGCTTTTCTTCGAGATTTGCTGATAGTGTATCAACGTGATGTAGATGATGTCATTACATTCTTACTGGCTAATGTCTACAGACGTTTCCGTATAGAATTGACTCTGGAATTAATAGACCACAATAAACCAAAAAATGGCTTCATAATGATTACTGTTCACAGGCAGTATATACCCTTTATATTAATAAGAATAGGTTATAAAATAAATGCATTCTTCAAGAAGTCATGTAGTAAATGTAGTCGGTCTATATTCATTATATACATTGGCTGACGCGACAACCCCAATTTATTGACTTTTGCCACAGATGTCAACATAATGGAAGTAAGTATGCAAAGCTACGGATAGTCAGAGGTTACGCAGAAATGATCAAACGTAATTTATTTCATTCATTAGACATTGAAGCACAACAGTAAGAGAAATACTTTATTAGGTAGAATGCGACAGACGTTCACAAGAATACAGAGGCTTCGAGTGACCGACAGTGCTCGAACACCTTGCCTCGTTGGAGCAAGTTTCAACAAGAGCATATGTGTTCTTCAGGCCCTAAATCTGCCGACTTTCTTGACAAAGACAAGTGGCCTTGTTGTCATTATCATGGCTTATTCTTAATAATTTTCATTTGTACATTGGTTAACCATGATTTTATATTCTCAAGAAACATGAATAAAGGATCTTTGTCAATAGGACTACATATTTCGTTATAGAGTATGCAGTCATCTGCCAATATTTTTACTTTTACGGAATGCGTGCGAAGAATATCAGTATTAAAGAAAGAGCCCAAGGCCGAACCTCTGTGGTATTCCTGACTGAACTTTGCAACTGCCAGAGATTTAAATTTATTGGATACTGGCAGGCACCCTTTAAAATAATCACTGGGAGAACACTGACAAAACAACGCGTCGTGCTGAAAAGTATAAATGATCTAGTCAGACACCTTTTGTTGAGCGCCAGCTTATCAACCTTGCGAATTCACACAACTCTTCCAACGAAATTTCTTGGGAAGCTCTCGTACCGCAGTGCACTTTTGCAGCTGAAGCTTTGCCTACTAAAGTAATTCAGCAAAGATTATGTGATGAAATGTATTTGCGTTGTCCATTGATTTGGACCGTAGTGACTACGCAATGCTTTGACCCACAGCGTGCATCAAATTCCGAACGTTTCTGTTCAAACTTATGAATGATAATTTGCGATTTTATTTCACGCAAAACCTTGGAGGAGCCTTAAAGGCAACTTTTCCATGTTTCTAACTATTATAACTCTTTTGGTGTAACGATTTCTTAATATATTATGGTAGGAAAAGAAGTTTAGAATTGTTTGTTCAAAGTTTACGTAATGGTGAAGCAGGCACAAATGCGCAAACTGAAAAGGGGAGCTCCTGCTAAAGAGCGTAAGCAATAAATTACGTACGGCTAGCAATGGAAGTTGAAAAGAGAGAGAAGCAAGTTTGATATGGGCCATGTATATTGATATGTAGACGCGGTGGCTTTGTGGCAATAGTTCTGCTGTGACCTTGTTCTGCTAAGAACAAGGTCGTGGGTATGATTGCCGTACCAGGCTGTCGCATTCCTTTATCGACAGTATAGAAAACTGTAGTACAAAAACTGGGTTACACGTTATTCTACCTTGATAATAGATTTGTCGTTCGCTCCCGGCAGGTCCTTCTTAAAAGAATGTGAATAAAGCGCCACAATATGATTTTATTGTGAACAATAACAGCTCTACATAAAATAACCACTTTGTGACATTTTTCTATTATTGGATTTGATTTCTTGATGGTTCAGGACGTACACGTGCGCCTTGCATTCTGTAATCCGCTGGTAGTTGGTAATGGGTCCGACTTGCTAAAATCGACTTTATTACTAAAATGGTCCAAAAAATACCTTTTCTATACCCTTACCCATCATTTATGATAACACAGTGTACAGGTTGTTAAACAGCCATTTTTATTGTTGTTTGCTTTATCTAATTAGCCAAGTGAGCTTGGCTCACTTATAACACAACTTGCAGCCTTATTTCTCTTCCTCTTATCCCACTAGCGACATATATGGACTTTTGTTCGTTTCTTCATTATTCCGTGAAACTTTAACCATTTTCCTTTACCACAGTTTAAGGGTAGCAAACCGAACGCTCGTCTGGTTGAGCTCCCTGCCTTCCGTCTCCTTTCTTATCTCCCTTCGATTGATTGATTCTCTTCGCTTGATTCTCGCAACAAGTCTCGCCTAATGCAAATGTACACGTATTGTAACGAGCAGTTGTTAGCGAGCAGTTGAAAGTAAGGCACACCCAGTCATGTAAATGGTTGCTTATTATAAGTATTTGTTCTGAATAAATCAATTTATCACTAGAACCGAATGAAGATACGTCCTGTGAAGTTTTAGTACAATGTCGAAAAGGCCACGAGTGTTCACCCAAACGCTGGCCTAATATTGCAACGCACACATGCTGTATTAAGCAATATTACTAAGACGTTATTGCGATAATGAAAGGCTTGATAACGCGGGCAGTACTGTAATTATAGTAAGACATTAGCGACAATCCTTATGTGAAACTCAATAGACAAAGTCACCCTGCGCAATATTTCTTGAGAAAGAGAAAAGGGCAATAAAGCATTAGCTTTCTCCATCACCAAGGGTGAGTGATGGGCTCCCATATTTCACGTCTACCATTCATAGGTGCCGATGTGGCTAGGGCAATATCTCAAGCAGAGTTATTCATTCATTACGCCTGCCACATTCATAAGAGTATATATGCACCCTTTCTTCTCCTGCATTGCACTTCTGCAGCAAAAAATATTACGTCGTAGAAGTGTCAGAAAAAGAAATCATAGCGATAGGCTACTCGCAAAAACGATTCATTGTTTTCTACGCTTTCTTGTCTGAATTTATGATACTAATATGGAAGTGTAAATGACGTTCCTGCTGGTTTCGTGAATAAAGAATTGGGCAAGACTTGAGGTGACCATCAGGTTTTAAAAGAAACTGAAAATATTTTTTAAATTTGAGTGATAGATTTTCTGATTCTAAATTCTGGTGTTGTGTGGCGTCGGTACTGGTAGAAAAACTGGTGCGATTGTAGCCAATCAAATAAGATTTTGATTACCTGATTGGCTGTTTATTCAAAATCAAGCGAGAAAGGGATGATACCGGGCAAGAATGAAACAATGTACCCACAGGCACTGTAACTGTCTACCATCTCCATAACCAGGACTAACTAGCAACCTGAAATCCAGCCCCTATTCTTGCACCATATTCGCGCCAAGCATCCCGATCCCTGTATCGCCTCGAGGCATGCACTTCCAGCCGCTGATACGGCAGGACCTTGCAGGGAAAATGCACGTTTACTAAACCGACTCAAAGTCCATGAGGTGTTCCCTCAAGTCAAGCTTGTAGCGCCAAATCAGAGCGGATCCCCACTGGTGCGAGAAGACAAGAGGGTATTCTGTAAGTGTTCATGTAGTGGGCATGTCCATTTCGTCTGCTGCTTTAGGGCTGATTGGCTGCGCGGGGCTACAATTCTGGAGACAGGCGCCCCCCGCCAATCAGCACTTCAGGAGCAGATGAAAGGAACATGTCCACTAGGTGGACACTTGCACAATATCCACCTGCTGTCTGCACTATTATGTGGATAAAAGATGCGCTCAGATACTGCTAGCATGCCCGGCTTACCAAACTCAAAAAAGGAACTGTTTGAAGCGCTAAACTCTCTTGGTGTGCCTGACGTCGGTGAATCTGATGCACTCTCGTTGCTTTGTGGACCAGGACGATTGTGTTTAAAAGTGTGCGACGCTCTTCTATTATTACTGTATTATTACTGGACAGTAGTCACTTGACGGAACGACTATCTTTTTGCAAGTGTTACTTCTAAGACTCCTGTGATATGTACGGTTTTGCTGAGAGCTCTTATGACACAACTTGCTGCATTATCTCTCTTCCTCTTATCCCACTAGCGACATATATGGACTTTTATTTGTTTCTTCATTATTCCGTGAAACTTCCGCGGTACTCTTCTAACTGCTTCTATAGCGCTCCCTACTGCTCACCTAGATTGATATCCCGTAAACTCCTGGTTGCCCAGCTCCTAACTCCTGTTGCATTTGCATACAGATGCGCAAATCCTGGCCGAGGACTTGCGCTGTGTGTGCGCATCGGGTATGGCGGATCATCATTTTGTAAGTCTACTATAACGTCAACTACACAGTAATAAAATCCGTGAGATAAGCCCAAGTATTACTTAGTGCTAACTGCACTTTGGACAAATCACAATCAAACAGCGCATTTGGCTCTGTGATCTAGTGCAGTAAAAAATTCCAGGTGTATTAGCAACTTGGTTTCGTCAAGTGTACCTACGATCTGGAAATTATTTATTCATGTAGAGGGCGCGACCAAGAAGAATGCACACCACGCGAACTTTCAAGTAGGAAACAGTTATACTGAGACAGTATCAAAGCGCGGTAGTTCTCGGGGGCGCGGGGGGGGGGGGGGGGGGGGGGGGTAAGAAAAACATCGAAAACTCAGGTACATATGGGCGAAGCTGCTTTACCTTGAGGCGCCGTTTTGAAAAAGCTTTAGCTCAATACCAAAACTGCATTTCGAGGATGTACTATATTCCTAAAATGTCCCTAATCGAGCTATTCGGCTAAATTTACCCATCTTCATTGCCCTTTATTATTTCTGACTTTGAAACATGTCCCCTAAACGGAATAAATAATAACATCAATCCGTGAAGTTTGGTATCAGCCGTTTGCCACAGCAGAATAATTAATCAACAGGGGGAAAAAACGTGCCAACAAAAACAAGTGGTGTCCATTCAGATTGAAAGAAAAAACACGACACAAAGAACAACATTCTTATGTCATACTGCTGGTAATTATTAAACTGGCAGGGCATTTCAAACGAATGCACGTGTTCTCATTTTCGCAATAAAACTAGCTACGTGAGCACATATGCTGCATGCTGGCTTCTTAGAGATTTCGAACAGAACCCGAATAAAATTAAGCGGCATTTTTTTTTCTACGCACAAAATTCAAAGCGCAATCTGAGGCATGGGCACCGCGAAAATCGTGACGCGTTATTCACTACAAAAACCGCAATCAAGGAGCGTTGAACACATCGATAGATGCAGCGAAGTTCACTTTCAAACGTCAAAGTTCCTGAATCAGTGTGCTACGAAACACCAAGAAAGGGATCATGCCACGTAATTTTTGTTCCTTGCCACAAAATCTTTTAAACTTAGTCCGCCAGAAAATCGTAAAAAAAAAACAAAAAAATGCACTGAGCGCGGTAATCATAAAGATGTGACATAAATGTCTCACACAGCAGAACTGCATTTTCGCGAGGTTAGCATAAAAAATAAAAATACTGGCGTGGCCTATTTCGTAATCAAACTATTCCAAAGTAACATTTGGTGTTCTGAAGGGTTTCTTCAGCTTCTTAAATATCGTGTGAACAAAATACGAAGATCTCGGTTGTTGCAACATTTCACCACGTCGCCGTTGATGTCCCGTCAGCCATGCGGAGACCTCGCAATTGCAGCACCTTTAGTGACAGGAAAATAAAAAAAGAATTCGAACACTGTTAATCACGTAAATCTAGTAGGAAATCAGACATCAGAATTAATTATTGTGCAATAGGCCAGCGCATATTTCAGTCGCTGTTGAATCAGAACGATTGGTATCACGAAATTTTCGCGAATGATCCACGCTCCAACAGCCACTCTGTCTGGGGTGCATTAAAGCCATCCTGATGTTTTTTTCTCTGCAGAAATATAGGGTGCATAACACAGCCGCTGAGTCATAGGCTTATGTGCGTGTCGGTGTTGAAACCATCTGATATATATATATATATATATATATATATATATATATATATTATTATATATATTATTATATTATTTATTATTTTTTGATGGGCACATTGTATACTTGAAAGCACTGCTCAGGACAAGTATGTTATCCCATTGGTTACCCTTTTCTCTTGTTTTAATACCCCATTTTTTTAAATATCTAATAACTATTTTATCGCCTTTTGATTCCTACTGTTCTTTTCTATTTCTCTTGTTTTTATTCGTCTAATTTTATTCTGCTCAGCGGCAGATTCCATGAGATCACCCGTACGTCATATGGACAAGTGTTTATGTTTTAGGAAGAATTTTCGTATTCCTCTAAGAACAAAATCGAAATATAAAATTAGCTAGTTTTCAGCAACCTTCCAAATGTTTACGTAGAATGTTTATAGAAAGTCTAATGAATTTTTTTCGCTAATACCTGCAGACACTTTCGCAAATATTTCACTGGGAGATATATACACCCCAGTACCCCAAATGAAATACTTCGTAATAAATTTTCTTCATAGACAATAATTCACTTGCAATCATAAGTGGCATCATCTAAGACCATTTCATAGGATGTCTGTGATAATATTTGGTCAGTGAATATTCATTTTATATAATGGCTCATTCGAGGCTCAAACTTGCTTCACGTTTGTCCCATTTCCAGATGACTGAAGTTTCTTAAAGTTTGTTCTAGCATAATCATCATTTTTTTACAAAATATACGCAATGCAATAGGAGGAACGAAAGAATAAACTGTCAGCGAACCCAGCTAGAGGACGTTAGCGATGTGTATCGTACGATTTGCTATGAAGTTTAAAAACGGCAATATAAATAAATACAAACATACACGAATTAAATAAGCAGTAAGCACGTATAGTTCAACGTTGCAGAAGAATGAACTAACATTAGACGTTGAAGCACACCAGTAAGAGTAAAAAAAATTCGGCAGGGACATTTAAAACTGCTTACGCGTCGGAATTATCATAATTCTAGTCATTGAGGTACAGGCTACCCAAAGAGGCAAACATTACTGCACAAGAAATGAAATGCATAATACACTATTTCTAACAAATACCGCATTTCCTTTTTACTTAGGGCACATATTTCAATTTACGAATTGTAGCCGCTGAGTTCGCAAGCCGTATCTACTTTGAGCTAATTTTCAGGATGACAGTAGTACTGAGATATTTATTTACAAAGTGTGCGACGAAATACATTGGTGTTTCACTTACTTTTGTGCTTCGACGTACAAAACGGTGGTTTGCTTAAAAAGTGTGGAAACATTGCACTTTTACAGTAAGATTCATGGCGCATATCTCGAAACCTGTGCGATCTGAAGAATTCGTTTGGAGTGGATACGCCTTGCAACCTCACAGCTACTATTCATAAATTGCAATGAGTGCCGTAAAGTAATTCATTAGGAAGATATTTTTATTTTTGCTAATTCGCTGCTTATGCATTTAGATTTCACGTGCGAGTAATGGCCGTCGCTTTTAATAATGCAGCTCAATCACTAAAATTACACTTTCTTCTACACCTGGTTTTTAGAAACTCTGTACGACAAAAAAAAAGAAATAGACACCCCGAACAGTTGCGTTAACAAAAGTAGATCAGCGGAAATGTCCCCGTGACATCTATATACATTAAGCATGCACTGCGCCAGTTGGATTTTATTCCAAATAATTACCCATTAGCTCGGTCCACAGGAACTCTGTGGGCAATCTAGGGAGCTCATATTAGACAGAATAAACAAAACGCTTACCAAAATGGTGTTGTCGAAGAAGTTGCTGTTTCGGCTTCCACACAGTAGCGTTGGCTGAACACTGCTTTCATGTGGAAACCGAAACATCAACTGCTTCGACACCATTTCGGTGGGCGTTCAGTTTATTCTGTCTGGTAGACACCTGCTTTCCGACCACACGACATGCCGTCCAATTATCGGTTCCAATTTATGGGTTGTTTAAGTGTTTCCTTTGAGAGATGGCCAAAAATCCGCTAATTTCCTCCACTTCTGTATGTTAACTTTTTTTTCTACGTTCTGTAGCCCGGTTTATTTCAACTACGAATCAAGGAGGAATTACAAATCTACAAGAAATCTATAGACAGTGTACAGCCTACCTGCCTTCCCTAAGAACTACTTCCTAACCCCTCATCATCCCCTCTTCTTACTTATTCCTGAAACGAGCAGCCCACTTTTTATTTGACGTACGCAACAACTAGCGCGATGCCCAAAAGTCTATAGGCAATCTACAAGCTGAAATAAATGAATCCAAAATAAATAATTGGAACCCTTCTTTTTTGCATTGCAAAGTTGGCTTTTATTTGTATTAAGCGCTCTTTAAGAGCTGCTTGGTGACGCAAGTTTATTTTTCCTTGTTCATGTTTTTGTTTATTTTATTACACATTTTGCTTTACGTAACTGTCCCTAATAAAAAAACCCGTATGTTCCCACACAAACCCAAACAAACATACAGGATATAGCAGCAAAGCAGTTAAGGCAGCAACAGGGTTCATGCGAAGCCTTACCACGGGAATGTTAGGCCTAGGATGAGAGCTTGCCGTAGTAAGCCGACAAAGCGAGCGCGACCATCCATGCAGGAATGCCCAGCAAGAGGAACCACCAAACCATGAACCAGAAGGCCGCCTGGGTGCAGCGCCACAGATGAAGCAGAACAGAGCATCGATTGTCTACAGAATTGAGACGAAGCTTTACCTTGGGGCCAACTGCGATTTCTCTATTCAAATGCATGCCAAACACAGAATTGCTTTTACGAGAGAGCCGTTGGACATACTATAAGGAAATTTGTCGGGCTTGATAGAAAGAAAACCTGAATTCTAGCTACTCTACGAAGCAGAATTCTAGCTCGGAACTTGAAATGTTTAAACAAAAATTGCCAAAAATAGGCAAGTGTAAGTACAGCAGCAGCACCATTTTTGCAAATCCATTATTTTGCACCCGAAACAGATACCGGAGCTGTGTAAGCGCGTCTGTTCTAGAATCCCGAGCTAATCATTTGGAAGTAATAATTTACAGCTTATAAGACATTGCTATAATGTTTACGTGGGTATTTCAGAAGTCCTGTTGTCAAGTTAGGTGTTTAACCGCACATGTATGTTTGTAATACGAAAACTTGGTGTAAGGCCCTTTGTAACACAGGACAGAGCTTCAACTGAGCTTCACATAGAAGGCCTCCTTACAAACGGCTTCACAGCTCCATCGCAGATGGTGTTCGCCGTCGTGATGTACATCACGTATATCGAGTGGCAATCCCCGATGTTCTCCCGCACCTGCAGAAAGAACTTGGTTAAGGCAGAAAGCTGGCCCAGTTGGTAACGAGCATAATAAAGCACGATTACTAGCCTAGCAAGACAGGGACTAAAGAAAGAACACGGCAATACATTAGAAAGAATACAGGACTAGAATGTTCCCATGTTATTTCTTTGGTCCCATGTTCTTTTCTTACACCTTGTCTTGTTACGCTAGTGACCATGTCTTTTTATGCGGAAAGAAGCATGCAGTGAAGACGTTGCAAGCTAATTCACTGACATTCAATGATATCATTGTCACTTAAACGGGGGTGCCGTATGCGAATATCGTGTCTCAATAATCAATGAAGCCTTATTAGAGTGATGCAGTCGTGCGGTGCTAAATGAACCTACATAGGATGGCAGGAAAGCGAATGATCAAGATCCATCGACATCGTTCCGCTGTTTCTGATAGTTTAAGCATCAGACGTGTCACCAACGCCTTGTGACGTGACAATCGGCGCCCGCCATCGAAAAAATTGAAGCCTAGAGCACACACCGAAGCAATTGCTTCAAAAGTCAGAAACGTGCAACACGATTGCGGAAGTAATTTTTTTTCGATTGATAACAATGTGACATAAATTAGGTTGTGCAGAAGAAGAAAAGTTTCGAAATTATTGCTACTGTTGGCGCAAATGAACAAAAAGACACATCGCCATCTTAGCTATGTCGGAACGTCGCTGCGCGTACAATGTTGCTACGTGTTACCGTTTCACGGACATTTGGAACCGTATATACTTAACCATGGTCGTTTACGACTATTCCGAGTGAATACAAACGCATGCACGCACACGCACGCACACGCACGCAAACGCACGCACACGCACGCAAACGCACACGCACGCACACAAACACACACGCACTCGCGCGCACATCATCCACTATAGCTCATACATTCAAACGAAATCATTATGATCATTCCACTGGAGATGCCGTCGTCCACTGCAGGACGAAAGCCTCTCCAGCGATCTCTAATAACAACTGTCTTGAGCTAGCTGATTCCAAGTTGTGGCTGCAAGTTTCCTCATTTGATACCACCACCTAATTTTCTGCCTTCCCGGAGTGCGCTATCCTTCTTTTGGCGCTCATTTTGTAACTCTTAATGACCACCGGTTACCCGCCTTACGCAATATATAGCCTGTGCAGCGCCATCTCTTTTTCCTGATTGCAACTGGAATATCGGCTACCTCAGTTTGCTCTCTAATCCACGCCGCTGTCTTGGGTGTGTTAACATTAGGCGCAACATTTCTCGCTCCGTATAGCTCGTTCTACGGTCCTGAACTTCTCAAGCACCTTGGTTAACCTCACAGTTTCTGGCCCATTTGTCGGCACCAGCACTTCAACCAACCAAGAGAACAGGCTGGCTTCAGGAAGGGATATTCTACGATGGATCATATCCATGTCATAAATCAGGTAATCGAGAAATCTGCGGAGTACAATCAACCTCTCTACATGGCTTTCATAGATTATGAAAAGGCATTTGATTCAGTAGAGATACCAGCAGTCATAGAGGCATTGCGTAATCAAGGAGTACAGGAGGCATACGTGAATATCTTAGCAAACATCTACAAGGATTCCACAGCTACCTTGGTTCTCCACAAGAAAAGTAGAAAGTTACCTATCAAGAAAGGGGTCAGGCAAGGAGACGCAATCTCTCCAATGCTATTCACTGCATGCTTAGAAGAAGTATTCAAGCTCTTAGACTGGGAAGGCTTAGGAGTGAGGATCAACGGCGAATATCTCAGCAACCTTCGGTTTGCAGATGACATTGTCCTATTCAGCAACAACGGAGACGAATTACAACGAATGATTGAGGACCTTAATCGAGAAAGTGTAAGAATTGGGTTGAAGATGAATATGCAGAAGACAAAGAAAATGTTCAATAGCCTGGCAAGGGAACAAGAATTCAGGATCGCCAGTCAGCCTCTACAGTCTGTAAAGGAGTACGTTTATCTAGGTCAATTACTCACAGGGAACCCTGATCACGAGAAAGAAATTTACAGAAGAATAAAATTGGGTTGGAGTGCATACGGCAGGCATTACTAAATCCTGACTGGGAGCTTACCAGTAGAATGTAATTATTGCATATTTCTCTCTTCGAGGATAGCGCTAAGCTGCGGGTGAAGATAAGCAATGTCTATTGCATGCGCTTCACCCCATTTTTATTTTCCTGTAAATTTCTATCTCATCATCAGGGTCCCCTACGGGTAGGGTTGCCAACTGTTGAGTAGGTGAAGTCGGGACGGGGTGGCGGAGGGGGGGGGGGGGGCGATTCTGGTGATGAGTGACCCTGTCAGTGGCAGAAGCCGCCAGTCTATACATGCAACAAAGTTTTTAGTACTACCATATCGTGATTTGTATTTTACATCAAAAAGGTGTATTAGTTGCTTGGCCATCACGGCATGGATACCAGTACTGGTAGAGGTACGGTGAACGTTAACAGAACGTCTTGCTTGACTAGTTGATTCATACTTGATTCATAGGTGATTCATACTTAAAGCACACGGCTTTGACGGCACAGCGAAATAGATAGTGCGTGTTTTGTACTTACTTCTCTGTCCCGTCAAAGATGTGTGATTTTAGTAAACTTCCAAGTGATGTGAATGGTTAGCAGGCCTACAATCTAACCTAGAACCGCAACAAAAACGAAACCGTCTTTACGATTCTATTTATGTTGCGTTGTTATAATCAACGCACCAGAAGACAAGAGACACGAATGTGAGACCTAGCTATAGCTGTCAGGCATTAGAAAAAAAATTCACCGATAATTACTGGTACTCCCTAATGCGAAATTTGAGCGCAGCTGTATACATGCGTTTTCGTTTCGCGATATATAGCCTGGCGCGGACAATCTGTGTCGTGCGGCACGTTGCAAACGGACCGAAGTGTGGCGCGACTGCCTCGGTAATCGGGAGGTCGCGAGAGGCAGCGCGTGGGTGACGCGTGGGCGCGATTCACAGCAGCCGCCTCCGACAAACCCACGAGACGACGCGCACTACTCTGGCGCCATCTCGTATACATGGTCGCCGCACTGCGCTTTTCTTCTCGCGCCCTTCGCCATACCCTCCTCCTCCGCTTTCTGCCTCATGGTTTCGCTGCATCCTCCTCTCCGCTTTCCTCCTCACGTCTTTCATCCCTCGCTGCAATCTGCGTTCGCTTTCATCTTTGCCTTTGCTCGTTACCTCGGTCACGCCGCTGACGCCGACTGTCGCTGTAGGAACTGGCGCCTCACGAGCTGCGCTCTAAAAGGAAATCTCGTTTATTGAGCGCTATTCAATAGAGAAAAAGCTAAAGTCGAAACATTTGGTCGTCACGTCAGGGTCAAGTCGAGACTCATTACTTATACTCAAAAGTCGGCAAGTTTTCTGCCCGCTTTCGGACTTGACACTGCGTACTACATTCTTCTCGGATATTTCGGATATATTCTTGGCTGACACGGCGGTTCATTAAAACGAGGTTTTACTGTTATCCATATACCTTAGGCAATCACAGTCCGCACCACAATACCACTTGCCTGCGTCTTAGCTTGCGTGAAGAATTGTTCGACGTCTCCTTCGAAGCCCGTAGTCATACCCTTCACGCTGTCGACCAAGGTTTGCACGGAAGCTTTCATAGCTGCCTTGTTCGTATCCCATGCATTGAGGTTATCGTTCAGGTACTCCTGCGTCGACAAAAACCAGATGATCCTCGTGTATCCGTTCTCGAGGCGCCATTAAAGGGTCATTAACCTCTTGCGGCCTTTTGTTCTACGTCAATTAGTCAATCAATAAAAGTTATCTTTATTTAAACAATTCAAGGAATGCGTACAAAAATAGTTGGAGAAATAGCCTATGTGGTTAGTGCCTGGTCCAACACAGAAAAAAGATGCAAAGGTCAACCACGCGCATATTTGCTCAATGAGTAAGAACCTCGCTTACATGAACAATTTGTGAAGGAAGAGTTATTACATTTGACTCGACAAGAAGAAGCGTTTATAAGCAGGGTCAACGTTTCTGGCTACATTTACTTCTACAGGCACAGGGTTCCAAGTTATAGTGCCAAAGAAGTGTAATAATCGTTCACCGTAGTTATTGCTGCAAAAAGGAACCTTTAAGTTAAACTTAGTTGCTTGCCTGGTGGTGTGTGCAACGTGGGAAGTTAAATATAGTTTTGGGTAAAAGGAAGGTTGGTGTTGAGTATTTTATATCTAATGACGTAGTAGGCTTCGGTTCTTTTCCAGACTAAGAGGACACAAAGGAGAAAAAATATTTGAACCCTATTAGTAAATTACCCTATTACGCTGTGGCGTTTTTCATCGTTCTAGGGAAAAATAATTGTTGCATAGTTGGCACACTGTAAGAGTAGATTATAGCACATATATCCGCAATACATAGAGCCAATGAGAAGAGATAAAAGACCTGGCACTGCGCGACACAGCAAGGGTCAATTCTTGTGCGCCGTGATCAGCGGCTCAACTGTGTGAGCTTGTTTGTGTAACAGCCCATGTTTCTGCAGAAAACGACGAAAAACATAAGTACGAAAATTGTCTCGCAGCATCCAGGTTACCTTTGTATAATTTCACTAATGAAAATATGCACCGCAGTGCTACAATTTTGTATACTAGGCTTTTTTTTTTCGCAGCCGCTCAGAAAAATACCGCCAATTTCTGAAAAGTACATTGGCACTACACCCGGAAACAAAGCACTGACTTCAGGCAAACCGCAACCTAAAGCGTTTCCGATGCATTTAATGGACGCAGTTTATACTGAATTAAAAACATATCTTTCTAATTGTAAAACATAGATTTTAAATACAGCTGCTTCAACACTTTTTTTCACATGAAACGTCTTTCAGGACCGTCAAAGGGTGCAGCTTGCAGAAATCGATGCAACAAAAACATATTATACATTATCGCCGATACATTTGCAACCACACTACCCAAGGACCTTAGTTTGGGATTGTTACGTAGAGGAAAGAAGCTACTGCTGGACCATTCACGTGTGACGTAGTGTCTTTTTAACTTAACTAAAAGAACGGTGGCCACAAACACGATAAGCATGTCATTAACTCACTCCATTCGCAGCCCAATCCTTTGCGCAGAGAACTCACGTTTAGCTTCTTTCCATCCACGACGCTGGCTGCGGAAAGGGCGTTTGCGGCGCTTCCAATGGCGGTCTGAAATCCAGATCGAACGGTGCTTTCGTCTTATCTGCACATTCGCTTATCTGTCCGCACCCAAATCTTTGGCAATAAGTGAAATCAATGGCATATTCTAGTGACAACTGTGACGCAGATGATTTTCAGTGCCACCGGAATTCCCACGCTCAAAAGGTGTGGACGTGACGACCCTCCTAATGTGTAATGTAATAAACGTTTACATTCATCCACCTTGCTGAGTTTGCTGTTCTTCTAAACAGGTAATACCTCCACCTTTTAAGTTGTACTTTTGCGCTGCGTAACTGCTGGTACTTATTTGTCTTATTTGAGTTAGTTTTTACAGGAGGTCCCAATACAGTCGTCGACTAGGGGTCCTTCTGTATATTCTTGTGACTGACGCATATTTAAAGAGAAAATAAACTACTACTTGCAAAGCCTACGGAATGCAGCACATGCAAGAGTAAGTGGTGAGCTGGTAAAACGCAAGTAAAACTTTAGCAGACACATTTGCGAATGAAATATTAACGAGTTACACAGTACCTGAACCACCGATGTAAGAGCGAGTTTTTCTACCTAAATGACGTCAAAAAAAAGTTCCGTACTATGTACACTGCGGTTGCTATAAGTAAATGAAAACGAAACAAAATGTAATTTTGTTTGTTGGTAATGCAATTACCACATATGACGGTTATCCAATATTTCGGGAAAATAGACATCGCCTAAGCAGAGAAATTTACCTCGGCAGCTACTATTACTTATATCACATAAAAATTGAGATATATTTTTGTTTTGCGCACATACAATTTTCGTTCAAAAGAAACAAAAAAGTTAGAATATATCGATTGGCGGACTCCTTTGCAAGAGCTGTCAAAAATTTACGTATTTCCAACGAGCATACACGAATGATAACGTTTAGTACTACGTAAATGAGCAAAATACATCATAAAACAATGGTGGAATTATTGAGACGTCGTGTATTGCAGTATCTGAAGCGAAGTCTACATATTATATATACCCCTATGCATTGCAGTCGTAATTCCTAAACCACACTTTTGCGAAAACTATTTGTCGAACGCAGTGATTCCATGCAAACCTGCAAACTAATACACCACACTCGACCACTTTCGACGCTTTAGCGGATATCACCTATATATGGCCTATATTTTTCGGGTAAAGAGTTAATAATGTGAAGGAATTTATGTCTCACTTATTTTTAGCTTACCAATTTCTCGCAGTGTTAAACAGAATTCGAGCCTCAAAATGCAAATTCAGCTAGAAACACACGACAGGTTTTAGGTTTATCTCTCAAATTCAAATTCAATTTTTACTTCAAGTCCCATGGGCGGTTTACTAATAATAGTGTGTCCTCGTCGAATACGTTTGAACAGGAAAGGCGGAGAGCCGGCGCCCAAGAGTACACTTTCTCCAGGCCAAGAACGCAGCGTCAATTGCTTCTCGAAAGTGACACTTATACATGCGCCAGAGAATCGCCTTGCACGTAGTCCCCCCTCCCTTGTCTTGTCCTTTGTAGCCATATTCTCACCTGCCCTGTCCTCGGGACATTTTCTCGCCACAAAACACCTCGGCCCGCAGGGGGAGCTTTTAGCACGCGTGCGGTTTGAGTGAGAGGTCTGTGAAGCTATCGCGAACGGGTCTACTCAGCATTTCCTGGTATACATATACTACGACATTGTCGCGCAGCCATGCATTACGAGGAGGGTGCTTGACGAGAACGCATTTGGTGCCACCTTGTGTCGCAATGGCAGGTTGGAAATGCGCGGTACTTCAACCACTCGTGCAGCGCAAGCAAGTCGAGGACACCAGAACAGTACACGAGCACAGCACACGAGCACAGCACACAAAAATAATACGCGCCTCATGCTTGCTTTTCGGAAAAGCCTAGCTCGCATTCTTCAAGCGTAACTGACTATACGTTATCTATGAAAAACCGCACGGTTCCAGAGAGAGAAAGGTTCCTTTATGGTCAAGGCATTTGTAGCACCTGCGACAGTCAAAAACAGTGCTAAAATCACTAAACGCAGTAATCTCTCTTTACAATATTACATCCTTGATAGCATACGTCGTTAAATTATTAGATTTTACGGTACCGTTGGACTACGGCGTTTGAGTAAACGTCCAGACTAAATGAAAACAATTGCGCTTTGACAAGTATACTAGTTTACATCACCAACGGCCGACTAAACAAATGTGAAAAGCTTTTTTTTATGTTTTACGAACTATTGCGTTAGCGGCGTTTGCATTTACGAGAACGGAGGTTACTGAAAGTCCACTTTGCTGTTGTAGTGCTGAGTATGTTGGTGGAGCCGCACTAGTGTCCTCACGCTGATATCTTCGCATTATCGGGATTGGAAAGGTTATTCATTCAAGCACGTACCAAGTCCTCCTTGAATCCTTTCTCGTCATCAGAAGTTATCGTTTCTAGTGCGTCTGCAGCCACGTTCAGCTTGTCTTTCACAGTCTGCGAGGAATGTAAAATAAATGCATTTATCGGCTACCAACTATCTATGTATGTTCGAAGACAAGGTGTTACCAGATCCGGAAAAGTAAGTAAGAATGGGGGTTGACACACAAGGTGAAAAGAAGGTTAATAAACTGACGCTTAATTCAGCCATGGGCCCAACTTTTGTCTGAGTAAAAAAGAAAAATGTGCAACTGACGGTAGACCCGAGCAGACCAACGTCAGTTGTACTTTATACGTATATATTTATAAATAAAAAACGCTGGACTTTTAAATGAGCGAGGCGTATTTAGAAGGATGAGAAGCAAAACGTCGCGGCTATCGTTGATTTATTTGCCCAACAGTTTCGGTCGCTGGCAGAAAAGGTCGGTCCACCGACCTTTCCTTCTTCTTGTCATCATATATATATATATATATATATATATATATATATATATATATATGCATATATTTATATATGCATATATACATATATGTATATATATATACATACATACATATATGTATATATTACATTGTAGCAACCGTACCATAAGGGTTCCGTACCACGACATCCTGCTGGTGAACAGCCGGCAGCGCTTCCGCGACCTCTTCATGGATCACGTTACGGAGAGGAGACGGCAAAGTGCTGGAAGATGCCTGAGTGATGGACACCGTAGATAACTTTCGTGTGACTTCTTCGCGGACGAAGACCTTGATTTGGGTTATCAGGGAGGCTTGTTCGGGGCCGGTGGTCAGGCGGCAGGGTGACGCTGCATTTGGTGTGGCAATGTGCAGTGGCATGTCGCCTTGTCAGAGCTCGCTGCTTAAGTAATTCATCACAGCTCTGGCACAAGCTCATAAGGTCGCCAACAGTGCGCGGGTCCTTGGCCAGAAGCATATGGAACGCGTCATCATCGAATCCCTTCATGGCGTGCTTGATCTTTTCCACTTCGGTCACGGCAGAGTTCACGCTGCCTGCACAAATCAAGAACGTCTTCTACATAGCTGGTGATCGTCTCAGCCGTGTCCTGTGCGCGTGTACGCAAACGCTGCTCGGCTCCGAGTTTCCTGACGGTGGGTTGGTCAAATACTTCTGTAATCGACGTCTTGAACGCCGACCGCGTTCGGATATCCCTCTCATGATTTATAAACCAGAGACTGGCGACGCCCGCGAGATAGAATGATACGTAAGCCAGCTTGTCCGAGTCATTCCATTTGTTGTGAACGCTCACCCGTTCGTAGGACGACATCCACTCTTCAACGTCGTTGTCGTCGCTTCCGCTGAAGATGGGAGGCTCCCGCTGGCGAACGGTGCCTAGCGCAAGGGACGGGTGGCGATGGAAGAGAGTGCTGGTCGGCGTCCGGCATGGCAGAGGGTAGCGTCCGAGAACGGAGTTCCAGGATGGTAGAGTGGAACGTTACCCAGCACCTCCACCACTTATAAAGGATGGTTATTAAGCTTTGTAGCGACAACCAGTTGTAGGGTGAACCAAGCACAATCCACTAGCTCGCGCTTCTGCTGCGCGTAGAGCAACGCTAGTTCTGTACGTACGTAAAAGGGTTGACGTTTGCACGAGAACACCACAGTTAATTCATCTATAGCTGCTCTTTGGTGCAGTTTATGAAAGGTTATGAAAAAAAAACGGGCAAGCTTGCACTCGGTCGAGCAAAGCTTAGGCGCAGCGAAACTGTATATCCTCGAGTCTTACTGGCTGCTACTGCTAGGCATTCACTTGGTTGCTGCTAGGTCTTAACTAGGTCTTAACTACGCATGTAGGGAAGGTATTTTCAAGCAATCATTTTCGGAAGTACCTTCCCTTTCGCCTGACTAGCACTGGACGCGTCGGCACGTACGAGCGACAGCGTACCTGACATGCCACAAACGCAGGCAAGCTAACCAAGCTTGGCACAGCGCCTAGAGAGCTGTTGCTTGCCGACTGCGTTGGAGGCTAGCCGCTCGATAGCTAGCGAAAGTTGACATGACTAGGCGCAGCCCCTTTTATGGCAAACTCCAAGGCCAAGCGCATGTACTATCAGAGTCAAATGAAAGCCGAACAGCGGAGCGCGTGCCACAAGCATCAGAAACAGGATAGTGCGCGCCGTCCAGTCATCAGCGCAGACAGGCCCACACATCCGGTTGGGTAGCACAGCGCCACCCCACTGAAGTGCGATTTTTTTTTTTTGCCTGTGTTCCCACTCGGATTTTTAAAAGGAAGAAAAAAAAAGAAAACAGAACCTAAAATTCTGCAACATAAAAAAAAAACAAGCGAAACCTGCGCTTCTGAATGTTGCAGAATTTTCGCTTCTGTTTTCTTTTTTTTTCTTCCTTTCAAAAATCCGAGTGGGAATACAGGCAGAAAAAGAAATCGCACTTCAGTGGGGTGGCGCTGTGCTACCAAACCGGATGTGTGGGCCTGTCTGCGCTGATGACTGGACGGCGCGCACTATCCTGTTTCTGATGCTTGTGGCACGCGCTCTGCTGTTCGGCTTTCATTTGACGCTGATAGTACACTGGGCGAAAGCTTTGCACAGTGTGCGGGCGGCGCGCAGCAGACGACACGCCGGCATGACGTCATGGCGCATGCGCAGTGCCGTGCAGCCTGCGGGTGCTAGGCGGAGCCATGTCGGGCGAAGCAAGCACGCACCTGCGCCGGCGGTTACTAGGCAATGCGAGGTGACGTCATCGCTACTGCTTTGGCGCATGCGCGGCTAGGCAACGCGGGTGGCGTCGGCAGCAGCTCTGCGCGTTGTCTCGTTGGTTCTGCGACAATTTCTTTCACTATCTCGCTCTCATTTTCTCTTTCCCTCTCCCGAGCATTGCGCGCGCCGCGCGCATGCTCTCCGTCTCTCTGCTTAGCGTCCCCTGTCAAAACAACATGTGCACGGCACGGAGAGGAGGCGAGGCACACGCTGCTCCGCGAGGTGGTTGCTAGGCAATGCAGTGACGTCATAGCTCGGCGAGGTTTTGCGGGAGCGGGCGGCACATTTTGCGGTTGGTTAGGACAGCTTCACTGTTAAAGCGCTCTTTCTGTTCGATCGCGCCCGCATACTCGGAGTAATGCAAGGTAATCACTCATGATGATGACGTATGATGATGATTGACGATGAAGGTGACGCTAAAGCTTTGACGACAGCGGCAAACCAAATAGGGAGCGCACTTCGGAGAAGCTTCGACGTACCGGATTGGGTATTTGATTTGCGTAGCTCCGGAGGTTCGATTTCGTCGTGCTGATCTTGCTGAAGGCGCTCATAGCGTCAGTGGACTGCACGAAAAGGTGGCCAACCGGAAAAAAAAGAAAGAAAAGAAATCTATTACAAATGTATGAAAATATCTTGCCTGTCACTAATTGTCTTTACTCGTGCGAAATGACAAGCTGTGACCGGAAGCATGTGGCATGTCACTTCTTTCGATGAGCGATAATCTGTGACGTACTTCGGGTACAAGTGTTTTCAGCATCGGCGGCCGTACCTGCGGAAGCCTAGGCGGCTGGGTAATTCGGTCACTGCGGTGTGAGAAAGCCTGTATGCGGCAATAAAGCAAGCTGGGGAGTTTCGCGAATGTTACAGTAGTGGTAGAGTGGACATAAATAGTATAGCAACAGTGGTAGTAGTGGTTATTAGAAGTCTTGGGCGGGACGAAGTGATGACAGCAGCCGTTAGTAATAGCAAAGGTGGTGCTCATGGTATCAGTAATAGTACTATATAGTAGCGGAAGCAGCATCAGCAGTAGCCGTAGTAGTAGTAATAATAATAATAGTAGTAGTAGTAGTTGTAGTAGTAGTAGTAGTAGTAGCAGTTTTAGTAGTAATATTAAGTATCAGTAGAAGTAGAAATAGCCCCGACCATAGTAGAAGTAGAAGTAGCCCCGACCATAAGCTGCTTCGCATCTAAAAACCAGAAAGACAAGTTGCCGTTCTTCATTTTGAATTTTACTTCTGTCGACGTAATGTGGAGGCAGGGTATAGTCAGGGCTCCCGTGGAGCAATGCGCCTACGCGCTGAACAGTTTCGCTGGTCATCCACCTTCCCAGAGTGGAATGACTCATGATATTTTTAGGGGCGAAGCTCCTTAGGGTGTGGGTCTGTCCCTCCTCTGTAGTATGTAGTAGTAGTAGTAGGTAGCCACGTCTACTTTTATGAAAAAAAAAATCCGAAAGTTGTGTCCGTAGCGCGGAATCGAACCAGGGACCCCTCGCTTCCGAACGCGCGGCGCGAACCACTACGCCACGAAGTGCACATAGAGACACGCACCACGATGACAATAAATAACCAACATTAACGAAAGACTGCGCGTTTCTAACGCGTTTGTGCTAGCGCGTTACGGCCCGTGTAAGAAGCTGGTGTAAGACGCTGTGGCCTCTCCGCCTTACCCCGGTATTCATAAACGCTCCTCGACTTGAACTCGACTTGCCACCGCCTTGGGCAGCGCGTTCGAAACGCATTGAAGGCGGTGGCAAGTCGAAACGCGTTGAAGGCGGTGGCAAGTCGAAACGCGTTGAAGGCGGTGGCAAGTCAAGTTCAAGCAACGCCTCCTATAAAGACTTTATAGTTGGTTCAAGTCGAGGAGCGTTTATGAATACGGGGGTCTCTCGGCAGTCATGTGATGGCGTCGGCAAACGCGGTGCACGTTCTGGCATGTGTAAACGGCTGCGTAAGACGCTGTGGCCTCTCCCCCTTACTAGAGAATACTGCACGTTTCTAACGCGTTTGTGCTAGCGTCCCCTTAAGCGGGAGATGGTGCAATTATAATGAAGGGCGCTGTTATAAAATAGGAATGACGTCACATATAGCGCGTGTCATTGGTGGAAGTCAATCGTTCGATTTAGTGCGGCGAGACTGGGCGAATTACACGGAAGATTCACGGTTTACCGATGATTCCCTCCAGAGCTTCACCCACTCATGATCATTCACCCCGTGGATATGCGGTGTTTTTTTCCCTCTAGGTAAGTGGAAGAGGATCTTGGCCTAGCAGCTCTACGAGAAGACAGTCATTGTAAGTGACCACATGAATCGACCACAGTTCATGGGTCATTTACTCACCGCTTTCGTCAGCCCCTCGAAGTTCATCGCCGCGCCGCCTACCTGGGCTGACAGCGGGCTGAGTCCGTTCTTCACTTCGTCGCCTACGCCGAGCTTCTCTTTGAGCTTGGTGTCAATTTTCGAGTTCACACCGCCGGAGAGCTTGGATTTCAACTCATCGAGTTTAGCATTGGACATCTTGGAATCTATGAGCCCCATTATGGTGCTTTCGGCGCCCAAGGCCGTCTTGGAAATCTCCACCGCTGCGTCCTCTCCCAGTAGTTTGAACAGAGACATGTGTCCTGACGAACACTCGCCGAAGCGCTTCGTTATATCTAGCACTACTTTCGGACCGAGCTCAACGGAAAGAAGAGAGTGACGGGCAGTGGCACCACGTGTGGTGTCACTGTTTTTCTCAGTTCTCTCGTCTGGTTGCCTTTGCAGAAGCCATGAGAACGGCGGGATCGCCCGGTGCCAGGAGCTAGACGCGGCGCTGGTATTGCCGTTAGCGACTCGTTGATCGGCGACGACATCGCTTCCTCCCGAAACCTCGTCCTTGCCTTGACGCTGGAGTCTTCGACCACTATGGACGACCTCGACGCTCTTGTCCTGGGCGTTACCCTGCTCTCCACTCTGCTGGTCTTGCCGCTGCATTGTCCAACGGTAGTTCGCGCTTTCGATCGCCTCGCTTGGCAAGACTGCCGTAGGCGCGAGTTGGCCCGTGACAGTCTGATACTCGTTTCGGTCCAGGGCCGTGCCGCTGACGCGGTTTGAGCTGCGGACAACGACGTGCCGCTGCGAAACGTCGCCACCTACGAACTCCTGCTTTCCCTCCTGACTTTGAAGGAGCTCTCGATGGCGGCGCACGCCGTCATACCGCACAACTGCCCTATTCTCGTCTTGCCATTGGCTATCTTTGTGAAGTCGCGTCACGCCACCAGCCTCCGTGGCCCGCAAGATCAGCGACGCAATCCTGGTTCGGGTCGATGGCTTTCTTCTAGGGTCTTCCTCCCAACCGTCGTTGCCGCTGCTCTTGCTGACGTCGACAACGGCCTCCCGTTGCACGACGTCGCCCACTTCTGACGCTGTCGTCCCTTGACGCTGGAGTCCTCGATAGCCTTGGACGCTCTCAACGTCCACGTCCTGCACCGCGTTTCCCTCTCCGCTCTTCTGGGCACGCCGCTGGCGTCCTAGACTGCGTCTCACACTGTCAGCGTCCCTACTCCGCAAGGTTGGAGACGTGGACGTCGTCCTCATGGTCCTGATGCCACCACTGCTCCCTCTCTGGTCAATGGTGACGGCGTCCTCTTGCCCGCTGCTGCCCGTCGGCCCAAAAGTATTCTGTGACGACGACGTCGGCACAATAGTGCTGTCGTGCTGGACTACAAGTCGCTGGACGTCTGCGGTGTTTTGTTGGCGGTGGCTGGCGTCTTCGCCGAAGCTCTCGTGTTCCGGGCCTTCACTTCGACGCGTGTGCGGGCACTGGCTCAGAGAAACTGCGCGAAATGCCTCGATTTCTGCCCCATCGTTGGCGATGCTTACGTTTCCATCTGCGTCGACGCTTTCCGGAAGTAGTGGCGCCAAGCCACTATCGTTGAAAGGCCAGTAGTACTGCGACATTCCGTCCGGGACAGCTTTGACTGGGAAAGAAAGGAGGTACGGTATGTGAGCCTGAACATTAAGCTATGCAGAAGTTTTGCACGTGTGTACGTACGAGTATGTGCACGCACACGTGTAAGCGTATGCGTATGCGCATCCATATGTGCAACGAACACTTGTATGTGTGCATTTACAATCATACCATTGGTAGAAATCCGCACACATCATGCTGAGGCTCTACGTTCGGCTCCGAGGGATTCCTAGTTTTCTTTCACTTTTATTTCACTTCACTTCATCCTACTAGTAAGTATACATGTCACCACTTTACAGAGATATTTAAGGTAACCTTAATTAGCGGAGCCAGATGTATATAGTTTTTTAGACAATAGCTATGTGACAACTTTGTCATAAATATCCATAGATCAACCGTTCTAGATACTAGACAGCGCCAGTGCGCAGGGAGTGACTAGACAGTCCCTTAAAAGAATATCAAGTGCCAAGGCTATAAACTCAAATGGATATTGCCACAGTCTAGAAAAAGTCACTAGAACGAGTGCGCAGGAAGCCAATGAGTCCACCGACACAAATTTCACAAGTACGGTCTTCAGGAGCCAATTCTGTATTCTGAAAATTTCCTTTTGAAGTATTTCTTGCATTTTCAGCGCACTTGAAGGACATAGAACAGTATCAGATTAAGAATTCAAATTCTTTCGGTGAATTTTGTTGCGTCAACAAAAGTGCACATTACTCCATCACTTCCACAAAGCAGATCAAATACTGAAACACAGCCGCCTACTTCACGTGCCGCCTACTGGGACGCCCACACACATGAAGAGCTATCATAACATAAACCATCACTCTCAAAATGAGCAAAAGAAGACAACCCACTTCACGTACATGGCACCGCAAGTAAACAGCCAGACGTCTATGTTTTAATTTTTCTCTCTGGTACACTTTGAACGCATTAATCAACTTGGCAGCACGAGGTCAAATCAGGAGAGTCTTAAATATATGCAAGACGCTTTCAACGTGACTAGTTTTATTATTAGCTTGCAGTTGGAAACCTGAACGTGGTATGTACAATTGACCAATCGACCACAAATGTTTCGGGACTCGAATTCCACAACAAAAGTGAACTTCTGCTTCTTCAAGGCATGATGTATCTAATTTATTTAATCAATATGCAGGTCCCGAAGACTACTAAAGACAGGAATGCTGAGTTTGAAACTATGTGCCCTGGCTTCGCGGGTGCTCGGCTTTTTCTCTCTCTCCCAAATAATGTGTAACGTCACCTATTGCGGCGACTGCACCCGCCACCCCAGAAAGGCATTATACGATGGGTATTGCATAGATCAATTGCACCAACTACTACACATGGTAGGTGGTGGTAGTGGTACATATATTTTATTTCCTAAACACGATCGTACGACATCCCCTCTTGGTAGTCACTATCTGGGGAGGAAGGGAAAGGTGGCGGGGTTCTGCGGAGGGGTTGAGGCTAAAAGTACGTGGGCAACTGTGTCTCAATAGCTGTGAAGCACAGTCCTCTTCACAACTACACTGTCTCTCTCTTCATGGAGGTAGTCAGTGACAGAGTCGAAGATGCGATTTCTGTATTCTGGTTCCCCACCTAGTAGTTGACAGTTAATTTTATACAGCTAGAATTTCTATTCCTATAGTCAATTATGCAAATCAACAAGTCGAAACTTTTACAGAGGAAAGTAGTATGTTTATTTTATTTCATAATACTGCAAGTACGCTACCCAAGCAGGAGAGCTTACATAAAGTACATTTATAAGCACTTCTGAAAAGTTGAAGAAAATTATTGCACTGAACAACAGGTAGACAATGTTTTTATTCAAAAAAGAACGCTTTGTCCCCAGCAAGGTATGGGCGTACAACAATACTACAACAAAAACAGGAATGAACAAGAATAAAAAAAATGCTTTAGGTTACAGAGCGCACATAGACACGGCTAATAGTAGCTAATGTGCATGTAAAAATAACTTCCTAGAAGAAACAGCTGCTTATCATACAATGTTAGACGACCGCTCAAGAACATCGATTCAAACTTAAAGCGAAATATTCCATGGGTAACAGAGCGTGGCTAATACAAACAGTGGCTGCTACTTATACAATTGCGAACCCTTGCTCGAAAGGGTTTGTCATCGTTAGTTACAGCAGCATCAAAAGAAAGGCAACGATGCAAGTGTATCACCACTCGTGGCGAATGGAATTTGTGTGTACTCGTCCTCCATTTCAAGCTTGCCGCACTTCCTGCCAAAATCTCTACCGATGAACATAAGTGCGCATGGAATGAATACGAGCACCAAGATAAAAACTAGCAAACAGGACATCAAGCTTTAATTGCATGATCATCATCATCAGCCTATATTTATGTCCACTGCAGGACGAAGGCCTCTCTCTCCCTGTGATCTCCAATTACATCTGCCTTGCGCTATCTGATTCCAACTTGCGCCTGCAAATTGCCTAACACCAACAACTCTCTGTGGCAACGAAGGGAAAGTTACTGGGGTGAGCTCGTTCATTTGTATTACTTGCAGGGACGCGTTTTTTTAGATGCGAAGCAGCTTATGGCGGGGGCTTTGTCCGTCCCTCCCGCGGCGTCCCACAGCCCCACAGCGCAAGCGCGTCCCCTCCACCTCTCTCTCCTCTCCTACGTTCCCCCCTTTCTCTCCTCTACGAATCCTCTACTGTACGGGGCGGCGCCCGCGTGTCACACCCCCAACGCGCATGCGCGTCCCCTCCCCCTCTCTCTCCTCTCCTACGCTCCTCCCCCTTTCTCTAGGAATCCGGAGCGGCGCGCACGACAGGTGGTGCGACAGCTCCATACTCCGCTGGGGGCGCCACGGCAGTTCCGCGGTATGAAAATGACAGGAGCGCGCGCACCTCATTCTCTCTCCTGTGCAGCGCCACAATGAGCGCTCGGGCCGCTGCCGCGAAACCATCTCCTGCTCAAGCTAACCATCTCCCCGCTGCTTCGCATCCACACATCGTTCCCTGTAGCGGGAGATGGAGTAATTTTTTTCTCTCTCTCTATGAATCACATACAAAAAGTTGTCGCAGTTTCACCTGAAAGGCGAAGCATCAATTGCGATAGCAAATTTGTAGAGAGCTATACGGAGTAATGATATTAGCTTTATCAGCTGTATAAACTTGGACATGCAGCAGCACCGGCAACGCGCAGAACTGTTGTCGACGCCGTCGGCGTTTTGCCCGCGTTCGCTCAAAATGCCTGCGGCGTTGGTGACTGTTGCCGGAGCCTCTGATATAAATAGGCACTTGGTGCCGCAGCTAAACGTCGCCTCCCTTCCCTCCCCCTCCCCCCCCTCCCCCACGGCCTCTCGCGCGTCGGAAGAAGGCGCGTTTGCTCTACATATATGGTGATTGTAAAGGAGGAAATAGACGCCTACTTCTGCAGCCCTTAATGAAGCACGGCGCAGAACGCGCGTTTGTTCTCCGCCGTGCGTTCACTCCCCGCGAAAGAGCGCGTCCCTCGCGCCCTTTCACTCGCACATACAGCGTTCGGCGGCGCGCGGCGACGATTTCATCTCCATTGACGTCATACGGAACCTCACGGCGACGGCGACGCCGACGGCGACGCCGACGGCAGAAATCTGTTTTTGAGTGTCCATATAATTGCTATCGCAATAAAATTTGCGCTTCCGGCTGCTTAGTTATTTCTCAAATTTCGCACAAGGGCCAGATTTTGTGATCCCAACTGTTAAATACAAAGCTATGTACTGTTACTCGGACAGTTTAAGAAAAACTGTGATATTGCCTTCATCTGTGCCTCTCGGATGCATTCCAGAGCGAATAATGAAAGCCAATATCGAAAGCCATGCTTTGCCATATTTCATATCCAGGAAGTGTGGCACAGGTGCGACGCTTAAGTAGTCCCTCGGTGGAAGGGAGGGGGGAGGGGCGCAGAAAAAGACAAGTTGCAGTTGTTATTTGATAAACCAACAGCACAGAGTGTTTATATTGAACAATTGGGACCATAAAATTTGGAGTACGTTTCAGCCTCGCCTTTACGAGCATTCAAAGATCCCTGAATGCTTGTCAGGCTTCCCGGCAACTGCAGCTTTCTTTTTCCTCCACCTCCACCTCCGCGTGCCGCTACCGTTTTACGCTTCTGAGGCGGCAAGCGCCATCCAATTGGCAAGCGCCAACTGGATGGCGTTCTCGCATGTAACCTACACGAGCGCCCCGCTGTTGTTACGGTAGAAATGCTGAGAAAGAGGTTTGTGTTTTAATTTCCTCGTAACAGAATTATGTTTTCTCGTACTTGAGAAATTCGTACTTTGAGAAATCCGTACTTTGTACACTAAGCCCTAGCGCCACGCGGAGGGCCTGTGTGCTCGGAATGGTTCGGAATGAATTTCTCCGCCACGGATGCCACCGACGCCGATGCTTACGCCGACGCCAGATTCTCTGCAACACATGGTCCTTAACGCTATCGCGTTAAAATGTGATTATTTTCGCAAAATGTGAGCAAGGACCTAGCAACGGTCACGCAGGGTCTCTTTTTTTTTTACTTTTTCGCAATTTTAAATGGCAAACGACCATCTCTAAGAGTTTCTGCACACGGACACAAATCAAGATCTGCTTCCGCATCGTTGGGCAGGAGAAGTTCAAGCACACCGATCCGTATACGAAAAGCTGTTCCAAAGAAAAATGACAGAAACGCTGTATCTCACCTTCCAGTGAAAACGTGCCGTCCTGCCAAGGGCTTTGCATCAACTTCGACAGCAGAGACGGTTCCTGCGCCCTGCTGCCAGCGCCGGCCGTCGCGTGGCGCTGCCTACCGTGCGATTCCGCGTCGGGTGCAGAGCGGGCGCTTGTCTGAATGGTTCGAAATATAGATGCGGTCAGTGTAAACGATGAATTAACAGAAATTTTGCTTAGCGCGCACACTCTTGCATTGGCCGTCTATAATACTAAGCCGATCTACAACCTATAACTTAATCCACCCGTCTACAACCTAACCCACCCGTCGCGGGAAACCAGTGGCGATGGCGTTGGGCTGCTCAGCTCCAGGTCGCGGGTTTTATCCCGGCCGCGGCAGCCACATTTATACCGTGCATTTTGCGCACGTCAAAGAACTCCGGGTCGACAGAATTATTCTGGAGCCTCATAATCCGTGCCTCATAATCATATCTTGATCTTGGCACGTAAAGCGGCAGAATTTAATTACCTTTTTGCAAAACTTGCCACGTCCGCTCTCACTGAGCAGTAGCAAAAAGGTCTGTCGCGACGCCGCACTGAATTTTCAGTACCACATCCCTGTGACGCCATATATGTTGAAGCAGCAAGCAAATTGACGACGCAAGCAAACTCGCTTAACTAATAAATATGACTACACGCTGCCTACAAATTCGAAGCCTGTCGCTCAGCAACAAGGGCACAAAACTTGAAATATATGGTGACGCGTTCGACGTCACAGGCTTGTCAGTGGCACCGCAATTAGTGTGAGCAACTTAAGAAAGGAAGTATAGGAGTGTCAATTTTCTCTTAGAAAGCCTGCGTGTACTCGTGAGAAGCACAGACGCAGGGCACGTGTATAGATGCTCCGCCACGCATAACCCTAAAACGCATTAGGCTTCTTTTTGCTTCTGAAGAG
This sequence comes from Dermacentor silvarum, assembly GCF_013339745.2. Lineage (NCBI taxonomy): Eukaryota > Metazoa > Arthropoda > Arachnida > Ixodida > Ixodidae > Dermacentor > Dermacentor silvarum. The sequence goes on from NC_051158.1 coordinate 35,740,092, forward strand.
TTCTTTCTGGAGTGCCTCACATGCGCTAGTCTAATGCGTCTTCCTTCAAAGTCACCCTGTTTGTTACACGCAGCCTGGTTTCCTTAAGTTAGGTGGCTTTGAATCTACCTACGTTGTTTGGATGAACTCTTACATTGGCTGTATTGCGCACAAGTCCGTAGAGGTGTCCTCGGGCACTTTATCACCTAAAGTGGCCACCATCTAACTGGTCCTCGAATGCTCCACAAAACGCGCACCCAAGGCCTATCTCTAAAAACCTTATCACAATACCTGTTGTCGGCCTGTACGGTTCCTTGCCAATGACACGTTACAAACGAGGCAAGAAAACAAATAACGTGTAGTTGAAGAAATTTGCTAGTTTGACAGAAATAGTGAATGTCTGTGATGCGCGCGGAATGAGTTTTTGATTTTCGTCCCGGACTCGTACTAACTATGGCCGACAAATGATCGCATATACATTGCCTATACTCTTTTGAGCCACCAGTATTCTTTTCTGTAGTGCTACTATTGCTTTTTTTTTCGTTTATGCAAGTTTTTATTAATTTTGATGTCGTACAGTCTAGTATTTTTTCGTGTTAGTGTTACATTTTACACGTATAGTTGTGTCATTGTATGTTTGTCGTTTGTCACACACGAACATTTCGTTTTGCCTCTGTCAAAGTGCAATTACCCGGTACAGACCCCGTCACGCCTTTCGTGACCTTTAGTCTGTGCACCCAGCTTTTTGTGCATGCCAAAAAAATGTACCAGACTGCTGAAATAAAGAAAAATAAATGTGCTTCCCAGCCTAATCATTAAACACATTCACATGTTTCCCATGTGCGACCACGACGGACACGTTGCCTATTCATTTAAGCTTTAAATACAGCGCCCCTAATCATATCGTGGGGCTTAACGTCTTGAAACTTCGCACTGGGTTGCGAATGCTGCCGAACTAGCGCTTCGTATTTGTTTTGCCGAGCTAGGCTTCATTACAGCTGAACCCAAAGCATGGTACAAGAGCTGTTTATCGTTCCGCACCCATCAAAGTGCGGTCTTCGCGGCCTTACAAACCAGGCCCCGCCAGGTATTGTTGTCATACACCGGAGGGTGTAAAGGCGCCGTCAGGAAAGCGTCCTACCGCAATTATGCTTTTAAAAGATTAATAATAGCAGAGATATGAACGAATGAAATATTGCGAGGCGATGGTGCGAGCAACTCCCCCTGCCAGCATAGGCTCTCTCTCCCCCTTGCTTTCTCTCGTATCGCAGCTTGGAGCCCACGTGACGTTTACCATAGGGAAAATAAGCTATAGTCAGATGCATTATGCCATGAAGCCAACCTTCGCAAGTAAACTCTCCGTAAAGTCCGTCCGTTTTCCCTTTCTCTCTCACTACGTCGGCCCAACACGTGACGCTGTGCTCAGGAAACTCGGCCCAGCCTGCTTGGTTTGCCGCAGTGTCTCACGAAAACAGAACTGAACTTTAAAAATGGGCTGGTACCACACTGACAAACGAGACCAAAGCTTTATTGTTCGTAGTCGTCTCGAACTACTAGGCTTTTTTATGAGTGCGATTAATCCGCCGATTTGTTAAATTTAATTGTGCGCAATTGTAAATATGTTTTGGGAAGTAAGTAGTATTTCAAAAGTTGTGGAGCGTGCTAAGAAACACCCAATGAAATTTGTTCTATTCCGTTATTTTTTTTTCTGGCTTTTTTTTCTCTGCTCGAAACAAATCCCGCGAGGCATTAAAAAAAAAGAAAAGAAAACCGACGCAACATCGTGTTTGCCCGTCTAGGTGGCAGTGTTCTCGATCGTGTTTTCAAAAAACGAAGATCGCATGCATTGCAAAGATTGCCTACGAGTGTGTTGGCATCCGCGTTAGGCGACTGCCTATTTCTTCCAATTTACAACCGTGGCGTATTCGGATTATCACAACGATGGTGCTGATGTACGCTGGACGCCGTGGTCGGTCACTTTTCATTTTTCTTTTGAGAAATTGACGCGGACTTTGTTCTTTCAAAGCACTGTTGAGGGAACTGCTATCGAGACATGCAGAAGTGAAGTTATGTATTTTTTATACATCGTTATGTATTTTTATACATTTTATTTTCTAAACGCGGGTACGACCTGTATTGCATCAGAAATGCAGAAACGCATCCTAAACTTGAAACCACGAATTTGAAACCTTTCTTCCTTTGAACGAGCGTTAGAGTTTAGCTTTCTCTACTAAATTCAAGAAATAGAATTCACTAACCAACCGCCACTGCGGAGCAGTGGCCATGGTCGAGAGTTTCATTCGCGTCCTCGGCGGCAGTGCTTCGATGGGAGGCAAAATTAATCTCATACATAGATTTAGGTGTACGTTAAAGAACCCCGGAGCTCAAAATTAATCTTAAGCCGTCCACTACACCGTCTTTCATCGGTCTGATGTGGCTTCGTAATATCAAATGCCACGAATCAATCAATCAATCACTGCGGTTCAATCGGTTGTCTATAACAAGAGGATAGCTGAGCTTCGCAGTACTTCAGTAGGGAAATCGAAGTTGGACGCACAAATATAGGTTCCTCTTTAAAAGTTGGTCGATGACCGTACCTTCATCGCGAGGCTAAGCACGAAGTCGATGATGGCGCGCGACGATTCCGAACCGGGGTGCTGCGCCGGCACGCAGATGAGCCGATCGAACACGGTGCCGACCGCCATCGTCAGCGTCGAGACGGCAAACACCAGTGGAAACAGCAGCTTGGAACAGCAGCACGGCCGTCCATAGCATCCAGCTGCCCATGTAGAAGCCGCAGATGCCTTGGTTGATGCGCCACACTTCGGCCTGGATGGCTGTCGAGTCAAGCACGGTGAAAGAAAAAAAAATCGGGGTAGCTTGCACTACTGGAACAAGGCTAAAGACACAGCGGAGATGATCGGTGCCTAGCTGGTCCTGCTATACGAAGTCATGCCAACTTATACGAAGTAATGCCAAGTGATGCCTAAGTTATACGAAGTGCATAAGCATTTCCTCGTAGTACGTGGCATCGGGAAACACCTCGCGAAGCACTTGCAGTCTAAGCACACGTAGGGTAAGTGGGGCGAAAGCTGTGCAAAGTGTACGGGCGGCGCGCAGCAGACGACACGTCGGGATGGCGTCACGGCGCATGCGCAGTAGTGCGCAGCTGGTGGGAGCTCGGCCGAGCCGCAGCCAGAGGTGCCTGCTGCAGTCACGGACACCACGTGCGTTCGGCGCTAATGCGGGGAAACGTAGAAGCGCGGATGGCGTCGACAGCACCTCTGCGCGTTGCCTCGTTGGTGCTGCTACAATTTGTTTCTCTCTCTCGCTCGCTCTCATTTTCTCTTTCTCTCTCCCGAGCATAGCGCGCGACGCTGCTAGGCAACGCAGTGGCAGGCGGCACGCATTATGACCGGCTTAAACAGCTTCGGTGTTTAAAAACAAACCAAAGGCGGTCGGTGAGTTAAAAGCGCAGCAAATAAAGCCACAAGAACGACGGAAGCCACAAGCACGGAGATCACACAAATCCACGCGCTAACCACCATTCCCATGGTGGCCAAAGGATGGCAGCGCCAATGTTCTCTATAGTAATTTTATTATAGAAAAAATACGATGGCCACGCGGCATACGCAATCGCTTACCGGCAATGTACTGGCCGACAATGATCGTCATGACGAACAGCAGCAGGGCGAGGAGGATCTCGTACCACCCGACGACAGTGCTCGTAATTCGCTTCACGTGGGCCTCTACGCTTGTGAGGCTGTCGTTGGTCGAACGAATCACTTCGTACGCCTGGTCACGCATGTCCTTTACCGCCTTTCTAATCTCCGCTTCGTAGCCGCCCACGGCCTTCTCGACTTCTGCAACAAGCCCGTTAACCCACAGTTGATAGAGCCATTGCACATATGATGACGGAGCAGGCTCACTATACATTTTGCCATTAAATGAGGGATGACACTTAGTCGCGGAACACAAAGAAGTCGCAGTTTCGCCCGCAAGGCGAAACATCGATTCCGATAGCTAATTATTACGCAGCTATACACGAAGTAAGGACAGTAGTTTTATCGGCCGTATAAACTTGTAAACATTCGCTTACTAATTCAAATTAACGAGCACGGTGTCACGCGCGCACAAGTAAACCTGAACACATTTCGCTCGATGACCGCGGAAACTCGCTGTCAAAACGCTGGAGTGAGGAAGCGCGGCCTACAGCAGCCAGCGAATCGTCCTTCGTGCTGCGTCTCGTTTCAACGCGAACTAAGGACCGGAAGCGCAGCGCATACCAACCTACCGGCACTCGGCGCACTTCGCCCACCTCGCAGATCGCGTTGTCCATGTCGTAGATCGCTTTCAAGATAGGGCGCCGGCGCGGCTGCGCCGTAAGCAGCAGCCGCCGGGGTAGAACGACCAACCCCCCCCTACCCTGCCTCCGCCTCCGCCTCCCCCCCCCCCCCCCGTGACTCGCACGAAATGCGCTTGTAGTGCCGTTGAAATGAGCAATAAAAGAGCAAGCTTCACAGGAAGTTGGCGGCTTATGAGATCGACAATCTTCGATCAGGGGACTGTCGATGGAACCGAACGTTTCGGCAAGGAGACGTGTCTACGTCAGGGAAGCCACTGCTTTCCTTGTTAGCATTTACACACGCGTAGCTCCTTCTCTCCCATTCAAACTGGGGGACGAGAATAAGCGGGTGCTTAAAGTAGAGTGAAGTAAATTCAAATGTTGAAAGGGCTTGTTGTTGGGAGGGTGGTTGTGATAGCGATAGAACCGGATAGGGTATGGTGTGAAAGCTCTGGTGTCGGTTCCTCCATAAAATAAGAGTGTCCAAACGTAAAGCTATCTACGTGTGCAAGCAAGCGTTGTTAATCCGGTGGGCTTAGTTTTCCTATCAAGAACAGGAACTACAAGATGCCGTTCGGGCATTTCAAAAACAAGCAATGAAACATTAGAAAAAAGAAAATAGGTAAAAAAAAGCCGTGTTGTATCCACACGTGTTAAGTTAAGCGTAAGTAGTGCAAATGATTAGTGGAAGTAAAGACTATGAACGCGCATTTTGTCGAAACGCTGCCAAGAAAAGCATTCGCTGCCGTGACGAAGACGACTCCCGTGGCCGAAATGTCCCCTCCGGACGTTCACTGTTGATTCAGGTGAAGTATGAACGTTTTGCTTGAGCTGAAGCAAAGCGAGCGCATATATTACACAAAAGGTGTCTACTCTGGTAAACGCAGTCGCCAGCACTGCCTTTTTTTTCGCAAGAAGTACGACTACATTCAGGAAAAGCTTCAGCGACGCGTTCGAATTTGTCGCCACCACGCAAGCTAACGATCCTTTGTGCAGCCTTCAATCTGGTGCCCTCGATAAGTTGAATATCTGCTTAAACGGCCCCCTGCTGCTCTTCATACAAGCTTCATACAAGCTTCATACCGCTGCGTGCAACCGGAAACCCACAATCTTTCATAAAAGATTGCTTACTCTCATCCTGCAGATTTTGAGGCCCCCCTCAATTTTGTCTCTCTCAGTGACGTCACAGATTGCGCGACAGCCCACGGACGCGAGCCATTGCACGGTTGTTGATGACCACGAGGGATTCCCAAGCAAAAGGTCGCGCACTCACACGCAGCCATTCAATGTTCTGGCAGAACGTGAGAGCCATGGCTGGTAATGTGTCCGAAATTCCTCTCATTGCTCCCTTGTGACTCAAGCGCGCCTTTGCCAGATGCACAGCTTGATGCATCACCACAAGTACATCGGAGAAAGTATTTTTAAAAATGAAAGAAAAATTGAAATCAAATCAAATCAAACATGTTTATTTTGCAGGGAGAATACAAAATTTGCCTGTGGGAGGCAAAGACTAAAGGCGACAAAGCCTGACGAGGTCTTGGGCCCCTGAAAATAACAGGATCAGCACTGCTATCTGAACAGAGGCTATCTTGTAAACTAAACATTACCGTCTGTAAATCTCTGAGCATTATAGGTCCGCGTCTAAAATTTATTCGGGAATTTATTCATTGCAAGACATCCTGCTTACTCCAGTGTGCCCCCACGTTTCAAGAAAATACCCGGGATAAATGTAACGATGCTCCTTCAGTGCCATTTTTTTTTTTTTCGAGCTTCGTCAGTAGTGCGAGCCGCTCTCTACCCAGGTTATCACCGGGAGCAGCCTGCCGTGAATGTTGGTTTATAACGAACGAATAGAATCGAGGCAAAGGAATCCTGCATTATACCGTGCAATGAAGTGTTGCGGGGCGTCGTTAAGGATCCCCCAAAATATTTACCATCGCGTCCTTTGTTTCAAGAGCAGATGGCTATACGACTGCTGTTTTGTACACCCCACCATGGTGTATACAGTGTAAAATAATGTACATTCTTAAAAGTGAATAAGGGTGCAAATCTGCCTATACCTCACACCATCACACTTAAAAGAGGTGCATAAGGGCATCCGTTACGGACCGAGTAGCACACTTATTCACTTTTAATGGTGTAAATTATTTTGCAATGCACCGTGGTATGACCTCAACAGACAGTAAACTTTTAAGATGCGTCGGTTCCTTCTGTCTGATGTCGTACAGCATTGAAGTACGGCGCCTTCAACGCCGCAGCTGGCACATATACTCATCATCTTCCCATAGCATTTCGAGACGCCTGGTAGCTGGCAAGACGCTGTTTCTACTGCACCTCGGCAGCTGTCTTGTGTGCGGGGTCGCGCAACGTTTTCAACGTGCCTCTTGTTGACTACCGTCCGAGGAACTTCAGCGTCGCCCTAGACCTTGCCATTGCTTTCGTTGTTTTGCCTTTTCGAGTGAAACTGTCAATTTTGTGGTTTCATGGGAGCACGTCAGCTTTACTCCCTAATAAATACATTGCATTTTCAGCTAGGAAAATTTGAAGAAAATTGAAGAAAATTTCCTTTAGCCCGCTGAAATAGCTAGGTTTTCTTTTTTCGAGTTCTCGCTTTCGGCATTTGTAAGTACGTTTATTGCACAAATGTATATAACAAATGTCGGAAGTGGTGTGGACGCATATTTGCACTTTTCTTGGCAACTAACGCTTATCTCTAGCCATAAATTACCGACGTGGTCGAAACACTTACCGCCCATAAGGCTTTTGATTTCTCCTTTAATTTTATCGCCTGTAGGGATCTGTAATCGTCAACAGGAAGAAACGAGACTGTGGTCAGCGTTGAAAAAGCACTAGTTGAATCAACAAGTTTTACAGCGGGAACTTTATTCCTTATTAGAAGTAATAGTAAGGCTCTTTATTATTTAACATCTATATTAACGAAATCGTTAATAATAATAGCTGTATAAAATATGATATACATGGACGACACCAGCGTGCTTCTGTCAAGGCCAGACACAGAGGAATGAATTGCAAGGTGCAATACGTTACTACAGCAATCATTTCTTTGGTCCAATGAAAATCTAATAACGATTAACCCAACGAAATCAAAAGCTATAATTTTTCGATCTATAAATAAAAAAAATTCTTGTGACAGAACCACTTGCGTATGACGGTCAGGAAATCGATATGGTCAGTGAACACAAAATTCTTGGTGTCAGCTTTTCTTCTCACCTGAGTTGGTGGAATCAGCATGTCACCAGCGTGTCTAAAAAAAGTGCTTCTACAGTTGGCGTACTTGCTCGCTGTCGAGGTCTTCCCCGACGCAGGTTAAGATACAGAGTGGTATCTAGTGTGGTCGCTACTACTAGCTAACGCGAACATTGCAGAACTTCAGGCCTTACAAAACAAGCTTATTCGCTATATAGCTAATCTTGATTATATGTCGCCAGCAAGACCTGCATTAAATATTGTACGGTATTTCCACTGTTCAACACAGCAGTTTTAAACAAATACTGCCTGCTTAACGCATACGGCGGTTTTTAACAAATACTTCATGCTTAACACCTATACCGCATGTACTAGAAACAGCGATCCCTGGTATGGTTCAAAGCTTCAAAATAATTATAAACACCAAACCATTGCGCTACAACTTACCAAGTATACTTGGCCAGTAGACGCACGCCATAAATTTCTCGTTGCAAGAACTACACATGTACGTTGTAAACATAGGGTATTCATGGTATAACATGCTTTAGGTGCTTTTTGCCTTGTACTTCCTTGTTTTTCTTGCGCTACTTTACTACACTGGTACATTTGAAAATGGATAATTTCATGTCGTACTAAAAGCGTTTTTGTACTATATATATAGTGCATGTCGTTCTTGCCATGTCCCTTGCAAGGCTTTGCAGGCCTTGTCAAGCTGCATATAGCAGAGTTTAGCCGGCAAACTTTTGCATAAAGCTTTTTTTCCCTCACTTTCCGGGAAATATAGCGAATTCAATTGCATTGAATTTCATGCAAACAAATATCCGCATCCACCTCGACGTAAAAATAAAAATTCCGGAGTTAATCGTGCCAGAGCCAGATTCGATTATGAGACACGTCGTTCTGGGGAACTCCGTCGTAATCACCCGAGGTTCTTTGAGAACACGAGCATCGTTGCCTTTTTCGTTATCAAAATGTACCGGTCACGGCAGGGAATGAACCCGTGAGTGTGCCCTCATTAACGCAACGCCGTAAAAATTAGGCTACCCCGGCGGGTCTTCGACCATAGTACGATACTACAAAGAAAACTCAAACTAGTTCTATAGAAAAAGGCTGCAGCCAATTACCATCGCAAAAGAGCATCCCCAAGCGTCGCAAAAGAACACTCACCATTTTTTTTTCCTAGAACAGTTCGACTTTGTGAACAACTCAGCAAACTTGATGTTCGCGTCACGCACAGAGCCAAACAGAAAGAAAAATTATGTCTAATATTGTGAGCCAGGTGACATTTTCCGTATCGAAGTAGGCGTTCTTCTCCCCAACCACCGCCTCACCATCTTCTGATCTTGTGAAGGCGCCTACTTCTGGTCAAGCCTATGCTGCCTCAAAGAGTGCCTCCGTGTTCATAAAAGCATTGTGAAGCCAAGTAGTAATCCTCGTATTTTCAAGCGTTACTCCATCCAGTCAATATATCTTGGCAACAAGGACAATTATGATCCTTGACTGATAGAAAACAAATCGACAGATAGATAGACACAGATAGATAGGTAAATGATCGGTATGCCGGCAGGCTGGTAGGTAAGTGGGCAAAATGACACGGACCGACGCATGGACGCACAGATAGCCAGGCATAGGGGATAAATAAATAGCTTCAGACAGGCAGAGGCGGATATATGAATAGATAGACAGAGAGGGAAAAAGAGACACACAGACAGACAAATACGTACACAAGCAGGGTAGGACGGCATGCAGGTAGGCAGCCAGGGACTAATGGACAGACACCCACACATAGATGATAAATGCACAGAGAAAGACGGACATATCGATGGACAGATAGACAGACAGAATGAGACATAGATAGATAGATAGATAGATAGATAGATAGATAGATAGATAGATAGATAGATAGATAGATAGATAGATAGATAGATAGATAGATAGATAGATAGATAGATGGATAGATGGATAGATGGATAGATGGATAGATGGATAGATAGATAGATAGATAGATAGATAGATAGATAGATAGATAGATAGATAGATAGATAGATAGATAGATAGATAGATAGATAGATAGATAGATAGATAGATAGATCGGACGGATGCATAGATACATGCTACCCCTTTCTATCCGGGCCGCGACACAAGTTTCCTAGCAATAAAAGGGGCCGATCTGTATCAGTCACGTTGAGTAAATTGCGAAGGACCATCATGAACCCTCCTAGTATTTCACTTTCGCCACACGGGCATAATTCCCTCGGAGCATATTCGCGAACGAGAGTCCCAAAAGGTACGCACCTTCGACAGTTGTTGCTTGATGTTCGAAGTTTTCAATTGGTTTTCGAGCTCTTTCACTGGCTGTGGCATCGCGAGCTGCATGTATGAAATGTACGGCAAGGACGGTTTCAACCTCTGCGCAACGACGATATGGGACGCCAAGTTAAAGCCATGCCTATGATAGACAAACAAAGCACAATTGTAGGTTCACTAGAGACGTTAAATTGTCGCCTATTGGGAACATCAGACGCAGCACATGTACAAAGAAATAATATGGTAATAGCTAATTGCTCGCTAAATATATATATATATATATATATATATATATATATTTATTTATTTATTTATTTATTTATTTATTTATTTATTTATTTATTTATTTACCCACTTAAATGCGACTCGTACTTAACGTTTTTTTTTTCGGTTACACATGTGGGGCGGAACAGTAAAAAAAAAAAAAAAAACTGCGTAAGAAGTAGCAGCGAATGTTTCACTGTCATGTAGACTGCAACAGCAGCTGGAATTCACTTAATTTTGAGCACTGCTGTGGCGCACAAACATAACTGTTGCTAATAAATAAATAAATAGATAAATAGATAAATATTGATTCACTTAAGAAATTAGGCTTCGTTGCTTTGACTTTTGAGAGGCAGGTTGAAGGTCATAGGTGAGATTTTCAAATATTTTTTTTTATTCGATAACTTCGTCTTTCTTGAGCGCCTGTTGAACTTGTTTAAGACGCATATTTGACGAAAAATGTGGTTCGGGTTTCATTGGCAGAATCGTACGTTTGTCTTAAAGTTACAGAATCATGCTGCCGAAATTTATCCTGACGACTGCTGCATCGACTTCTCTATGAGCAGATCTTGAATTACTCTCTCATATACAGTGGCTCATTAAATTAAATTAGGTGGTTTTACGTGCCAAAATCACGATCTGATTATCAGGCACGCCGTAATGGGGGACTCCGGAATAATTTGGACCACCTGGGGATCTTTAACTTGCCCTAAATCTATGTACACGGGTGTTTTCGCATTTCGCCCCCATCGAAATGCGGCCGCCGTGGCCGGGATTCGATCCCGTGACCTCGTGCTTAGCAGCCCAACACCATAGCCACTCAGCAATCATGGCGGGTGCAGTGGATCATTAGAAAACGCACAAATTACGATCTTAACATCCTGTCTTACTTGCAAAAAGGCGTCCAATACCCTGAAATAAAGCTGCGTAAATTTGACATAAGTATAGACAGACCATCAAGATTCGCGCCTGAAGACAATAGAGTTACCCCGCACAGCGGCCCAATCCCTGTTTCCAGCAGAGCTAACGTCACAACTTTGAGAATAGCTCTCCGATGGGTTCTGCCCAATTTTTTTTTTTTTTCAGGTACTTCACGCTGTTATGCTTTATATTAGCTTTTTCTGACAACAGCGCCGGGGTTCATACTTACGACTGTGCCGAAGTCTAACCCCTGCGCTGTTTTGGTGAGCATATCCACAGTATCGGCGCCACATCCTGTGCAAAGTTGAGCCGCTTCCTTCAGTGCACTCGAAGCGGTATCGGTCTTCGCGCGAACTCCGGTGATCTTCGAACTGCTCATCAATGCGTTGATGGCGGTCAGCTTCTCCTCGATCGTTTGCATACCTGCGACGATTCGGAATGACGCGCCGAATTATCGCTTTGAAGGAGTAGCGGCGCGTTTTCTATATCGAAGTCGTAGAAGTTATGGCGCACGCTTTATCGCAAGTAAAATAATAAAATTAAGCGACAGCGAATGTCGGGAAACACTCGAATTTTTTATCCGACGTATATCTTGCTGCGCGACTGGCTACTCGAGGCACTTTGCGTGTATTCGCGGGCTTCTTTCCGGTTCGGAAAAAACACTTTTGAGTAGCACGTATTGAGCAACAGAAAGCAGCTGAAAGCAGTTTTTCATGTTGCTCTACAATTTTCTCATTTACACTTTTCATCTAATTAGAAAATTTTGAGAAGTTGATTATTCGATTAAAACTAATTATGTACTTAATTAGACAGAATGCAACAAAAAATAATCTGAGCATCCCCAAGCGACGGCAAACAACATTACTTTGGTCTTGTCCGACTACGTAGCATTTGCATATTTTTCATGTTTGCCACAAGTTAAGTGAAACACCCTGTATAAGAGCGCACAAACACTTTTTTTTTTTTCTTTTGCCTCATCCAAGCCGCAGAAACAGTGTCGGAGTGCCCGAAAGCCTCCTTGACGCGTGCAAAGGCTTCAGGGTGCATCGATAGTATCGCTTCTCGCCCTAAAACCCTCGGTTGCGAGCGCCACGGTGCGGAGAAGGAGCCAGCCACGCCCACCACCGAATTTACGCTCCCTCCGGCCGAATGGGAAGGACGGAGCTAAACCTGCCAGCGTCTGCCATCTCAGAGGCCATGCTATAGTCTTCTCGGACGCCATGCTAGAGACCATGCGGAGGCCATGGCAATGCGAGTGGGACGGACGGAGCAAAACCTGCCATCGCCTGCCATCTCAGAGGCCATGCTATAGTCTTCTCGGACGCCATGCTAGAGACCATGCGGAGGCCATGGCAATGCGAATGGGACGGACGGAGCAAAACCTTCCATCGCCTTGCATCTCAGAGGCGATGCTATAGTCTCCGCAAATTCGACGGTTGCGATTGCATTGTGCGCCTATACGTACGCAGTGCGGTCGTGACGACGAACTTCATGAGCGTGTCCTTGTTCACCATGCCATTGAAGTCGGTGACAGCCTCGCCGGTGCAAGCTGCATCGCGCCAGTGAAGCCGTGAGAAACAAAAACAAAAACAAAAACAAAAAAAAAACAGGACATCCAAACGCTTGCTCCACCTATTGCTCGAAAAAAGACACTGCATTCAAAAGCAAACCGCGACGTCATTTGTAGTCGAGCGTGCGACGAAATCTCGGCCAACAAGGAAGCATCATGAAGAAAAGACAGACGCCAACCAAGAGGAAGGAAATATTTTTTGGTACTTCGACCTTTCGATCCATTGGGGACCCACACAAGCTCTCTGTGGCGGGTCGAAACGTAGAAGTTTGTTAATTTGTTCATCTTGGTCTGAGTCGGTATTGTATTATTGAGTGACATAATTTATCACTCCCTATCCTACGGCAAAGATACAGAAACTATAATGCCCGGGCACACGCGTTTGTAAGTGTGTGTGTGTGTGTGCGTCTTTTTGCTACAAACATACACACACAAAAAAATGCATGAAGCGTACAGCGCAATTCGGCCGATTCATATGGCTTGCCTAAGGAAGCGGACATTATCGTCATCCTCATCATCAGCCTATATTTATGTCCAGTGAAGGACGAAGGCCTCGCCCTGCGATCTCAAATTACCCCTGTCTTGCGCTAGCTGATTCCAACTTGCGCCTGCAAACTTCCTAACTTCATCACCCCACCTAGTTTTCTGCAATCCTCGACTGCGCTTCCCTTCTCTTGGTGTTCTCTGGACATCATATCCCAGAACAATTCGCCTTGCCCAGGTAGAGTATATTGTTACGGGGAGGTCTCCAGTGTTTAATGTACTAAATCGCCTTCTTATTAATAATCTCAGGGCATATGTTAGCGTTGCGAGCCAAGTCAAGGGTTAGTGAAGTCCCAAACCTGGTTAGCACAAATTCAAAGACTGGCCCAACTATCAGCATATAAAAAGTTTTGACAAAATACTATGGCGTTTCACGAAAGCCTACAATGACAGTTCGGGACGACATTAACTGCAATACAACAAAGCATGAGGCCGATTTTGAGGGAGCATATGTCTAAAGTGGCTCTAGTGTTTATATTTATGCTCTGCAAACATTACTATACCACCCGGCTTCAATTGTGAAATCTTGTTATCCCTCCTAAAGCGAATATTTAAACATGCCGTTAGTAAATGCCTATTATGCCACTACTTCGACATGGCTATTTGTTTAGCAGAATATTGGGCTTCGCAAAAAAAAAAAAAAAAAACACTTGAAACGCGGAGCATCGCTATAAGTAACAAGAACTTTGGCACTATCTTTCCGAGCTCACTCAACACGAACTCACTCAATTCACCCTCCTTATTTATTGATTTAAAAGTCCGCTCGAACTGGCAAGGTAAAGAGACGGTGTATTCTGTCTGCACATTATTCTTACTAACCTTTTATGGCGCATTTGCTGTACCGCAGCACATTAAGAAATATTGTCGATCAACTCTGCTTTTACAGAGCATTAGGAACTGCCTCATTTGTATGCTGACGGGATCGACGTTGCGACCAATCCAGTGTTTTCTTTCTGTGTTCATGACTCGTCGTGTAATGGTGAGTATGGTGCTCACTTCTATAGATATATATTCTATAGATATATTCTATAGATAGATTCTATAGATATATTTGACTGCATTTACCGGTTACTTAAATTAATATTTTCATGCGTATTCCTATTCTTGCTCCACATGCGAGAGTAGTGTTATTCTGTCATCGATAAACTGTAACGACACAGGAACGAGAACAAATACTCGAACTCTAAGCATTTGTGATCGTCGTACCTGCCATGTTCGTGTCACGAATACTCACCAATTTGGTCAAACTTGGAAACTTGCGGCATTCTATATATATATATATATATACAGGGTGTTTCAGTGAACACTCAAAATTTATTTAAGGTTACCTGTGGCAGATAGCCCATTTCTAGTTAATGAGCTGGTCTACTCGACGAGGCGGACATTGTTTTCAAAAAAAATTGAAATGCATAATCGACTAATTAGAAAATTCACTAATTAAGTTTTTAACTAATTACCTGATGGCCCATATTGCAATTTACAAATTGTAGCCGTGGAGGTAATTAGTTCAAAACTTATTTAGTGAATTTGTGTTAATTATTCGATTATGCATTTCAATTTCTTGCGCAAGTAATGTCCGCCTCTTCGAGTAGACCAGCTCGTGAACTAGAATTGTGCTATCCGCCACAAGCGATCATTAAGAATTTTGGAAAGTGTTCGCTGAAACACCCTGTATATACAGGGTGTTTCAGCAAACACTTTCAAAATTATTTCAAATTATTTCAAAAACACTTTCAAAATTATGCAGGGTGTTTCAGAGACACCACGGGAAATTACTGAGACACCACGGGAAATTACTGGTACCTACTAAACGAATTAAAGAAATGTTAAATTAAAGGAAATTAAAGTGGTACAAGTTTAGCGGTAAAGTGAAAGTGGTACAAATTCGTTTAGTATGTACAAGCAATTTCCCCTGTGTTGTCCTTGGTGTCTATGTTGGCTTCCTATGATATATATATATATATATATATATATATATATATATATATATATATATATATATATATATATATATATATAATGTGCCGGCAAATTACACGTTGCCTCTCTGCTATGATTACGTCGGTAGCACTTTAATGCGCGAGGCGCAGCTATTCAAGCGACAACAGGAATATAGCGATTAGAATTCCAAATCTCGAAACATTAGAAAAAAAACGCATGGAATCACCGCCGCAGAGCCACGATAAGAAAAATATAAGGTTGGTGCTCTCCAATCCAGCGCAACTAGTGAACACTATGCAACTTGCAACGATTACTCACTGTCGGCTCTGGACAGGACGGCCGTTTTGAACTCCTTGACGTTTGTGTCCACGAGCACGTCAAGCTCCTGGCGAGAGAACACAATGTCACTGCTCTGCGGTAGGCACAAGCTCAAGTCCTAAAGTGACAGCGAAACAAGCGACTGGAAGTTTCAACATGGATACTACAGTGAGCAATAGTATAGTTGGACATAACCGCCTTCAATACGCGTTCGCAGAGCTTTTCATTAGAGGGGACAAACTAAAGTCCTCAGATTAAGTTTGGAGGTAGCGCCATCCTTTCATCTAGCCGCCACCCTTACTATATATCCCCACGATCTTCCGCCATTGTCTTGTGTGATTGGCTTAGTGCGGTAACGTGGCATAGAAACGGTCACAAAATTCTTCACCTAGCATGGTTTACGCCAGCCATACGCACGAACAACATTTACGGCGCGAAAAACATTTTCAAAGCGAGTGCTGGTCATAAATGCAGTTACACGGCACACTTGCAGTTAATGTGTTTAGCACAGGTGTTGAGAGGCTTGGGAAACTTTAGGGGGTTACGTGACTGTAATCACGTGATCACGTTACGTTATCTGCTAGGTTTTCTGTAATGAATGGCTGTGGAGGCGGAGCACAGTTAACATGGCTAAGCGGCAGCACGGAATGATCAAGTTGGGACAAGCACGCGCGCTCACCGATGCCGCCGCTTCTCATCCAGGGAGGTTGAAAATTCTTTTATTGCGATAGCAATTATATGGACACTCAAAAGCAGATTTCTGCCGTCGGCGTCGCCGTCTCCGTCGCCGTGAGGTTCCGTATGACGTCAATGGAGATGAAATCGGCGCCGATGATGATGATGATAAGTGGTTCTTGAGGGAAAGGGAAAGGTTGGCGCTATCTTCTGCAGCCCTTGAGGGAGCACGGCTCAGCGCCAAATCGGCGCCGTAGTAGTAAGTGGTTCTTGAGGGAAAGGGAAAGGTTGGCGCTATCTTCTGCAGCCCTTGAGGGAGCACGGCTCAGCGCGCCCCGAACGCTGTATGTGCGAGTGAAAGAGCGCGAGGGGCGCGCGCTTTTACGGGGAATGAACGCACGGCGGAGAACAAACGCGCGTTCTGCGCCGTGCTCCCTTAAGGGCTGCAGAAGTAGGCGTCTCTTTCCTCCTTTACAATCACCATATATGTAGAGCAAACGCGCCTTCTTCCGACGCGCGAGACGCCGTGGGGGAGGGGGGGAGGAGGAAAGGGAGGCGACGTTTAGCTAAAGACCTCCTCGTTCTCAGCATGCCAGCGTTGTGACCACTAGTGCAGGGTATTCAATGAACTCTCTTCATGTGTGTCTGCACGTGTGACACCCTGCAGTCTTAGTGAGCCTTTGTTTACTGCAACTTACTGTCTTCCATCTAGCCGTCGCCCTTCCTATACATCGTCACGCTCTCCCGCCATTGCCTTGCGTGATTGGCTTAGTGCGGTCACGTGACATAGAAAAGGTTGTAAAGTTGTGACCGCTAGTGCTCGCAGGTTATTCACTGAACTCCCTTCAGATGCGTCTGCACGTGGGACTCCCTGCAGTCTTAATGAGCCTATGTTTCTATCAACCTATATATTAAAGTGCACTTCATAGGCACCCGTTCCTACGTTGAACGTCTGCACGTCTCGTCCTCCATCGGCGTAACCGAGTGAACGCGGAGCGCAGCGGGGAATGAAAGAAGGCAGTAGCGAAGATATATAGTGGCAGGAGGAAAGCGGAGGAAGCCTTATGTGACGCGCCTTTTGCGTACGGCATTTAGTTTGAAAAGGGGGAGCTAGGAGGCAAAAGTGATAACTGCGTCCCTTTCACTCTCGGCTGGCGTAATCACAAAGCGCAGAAGTCAGAACCGCTACCAAAACACGGCACCGCGCCGCCTGTAACGATGTCAGCTTCCATTACACCGAGATGGGGGAGCAGCTTTACGCCGGTCGTCACTGTCTTGCATGCGTAATCATGCGAACGGCAGTTAAACTTCGCAGTTCGATATCTCAAAGCACGGATACGCTAGAAGAATTCTGCCAAGTGGAACTCTGTAGACACATGACCGCCTCTAACTTTTCCATACAAACGTGCCTGCTTACTGCAGCCAGTCAAACGTTAATTATTCAATTTTTGTTAATTGTACTCCTAAAAGCGATAATTATCATCTCACTTTGTGTACGCCGCGCCACATAACCCTACTGTAGATGTGGTCTTCCCGTATGTCTCAGCGCTTAATTAAACAAAAAAACTGTCAACCTCACTTTGATCACACAGTATAGCGCCGCGCGTCGGGGCTCTGCCAGACGTTGCGGTGATTGATGTGATGCCTCAATACATTGCGAAATGAAAACACGTATAGAGTTATGCCCAAATGTCCCATTAGAGAGTATTGTAATCGTCGTTGAGGTTTTCTTCCCACATAAAACTACGAGCGTTCCGTAATTGCTGTCGCCGTAAACTACGAGCGTTCCGACATTGCTGTCGCTGTGCATGCTTAGCCTTTCGGACGAAACCACAACGGCTTGTACTACGAGAAGGATAGGTTAAAATCTGTTCCGTTCTATCACCGGTGAATCCCGAAGGTAAACTAGGCCAGTCGAGAAGGCGGATTAATGCCGGAAACCTGATACGTGACGAAAGCACTGAAACACCTCACAAAAGCATGCGACTTCACCGCAACTGGCGAAGGCAAAGAATGCCTTTTCTTTAAGAAACAAAATGTGGGATACGCACAGTGGTCTTCCATTCGCAAGCAAGTATGCAGCAATACGTCTTCTTACACAACTCATTATTTGCCAACCGTAGACTCTAGGAGTTGTCGTTCATAGAAGGACATAGTGCATATCGTATATTTTATACCAGCCCTTCTATTTTACACGCCACTCGTTTTGATACAAAGTTCACAAAGCAGCCACGAAATGTACAAAATAAGTCAAACGCTGGTCATTAAAGGCCAAAATTAGCAAAGCTATAGCAAGAAAATAGCTACACATTGTTATCACAGGAACAGACAAAGTGCGGTACTCATTGCGAATTGTGAGAATCATGCACGAACGAAGAAGTTGTACAAGAAATTAAAGTTCGGGAGTGCGAAGCAGGACCGCCGGCTTTTGCTAAAATTTCAAACAGCATAAACACAACAACGACATTCTGATTTCTCTAATAATTGTCAAGATGTCTGTGCTGTTCGTCACTGATGACGTATTCACATCGCGGAAGACAGAAATGCGAAATGCAGTCGAACGTTCGCTCGCGTCATGTCGCCAAACACTACTCGCCATTGTAAACCCAATTAGCATCGGAACTTTACGGTACTACTCCGACAACTGGCGCCAGTGCCAAGAGCATCCAAGCAGTACAGGTGCCTGAAATTTATGTGGCTATCAAATAATAAAGGAAGAAAAATATAGGAGGGAGCATTACGTCCCGCAGCCAACCTTGGCAAGCGAACGCTTCGTGTAGCGAGCAGTAGTGGCCCAACACGTGACCTCTTGCATTGAGATCACGCAGAATCCGAGATTTGCCGAGATGTTTGGTTACTGGTAGTTTTTATTCGGTGCGCGCTCGGCCGGCAGCTGCACACATGCAGGGAGCGACAAGATTTTTCCTTGTGTTCTTTTTTTTCCTTGTTTTTGTTTTTGGTTATTTCAAGAGTTTGTAATGATTTCGAATGGGTATCGAAAAAAAAAAAGAAACAGCCGGGAGTACTAAAACCTACCACGCGCTCTGACGTTTCCTCCGTGCTGTGACGTTTTCGTCACGTGTTGGGCCACCACAGTCGGCGACAATCGCGTTGCGGTATGCTCCCTCCTATATTTTCCTTCCTCCGTTTATCAAACGTCACGAGCGCCATTTTCACGAGAAGTAATCCAAGCCTGCCCACAGGCTGTGCCCCACGTGACTTGACTGCAGGATACAGGCAGTAAAGTAATAAAGTAGGAGGAAGCGCGACGTCATTCGGCTAGCCGCCGGAAGCCACGACGTCATTCGATTGCTTCGCATTTTCTCTCTTTAGTAAACGCCGATGTCAGCCCATAACGAAACCTCCAAGACTCGGCGACGTTCGACACAATTGGTTCTTTGTGTGCCAATAGGTTTCATTTGATACGAGACTGTCCGCACACTTCGAAAACATACCGTGTTTTATTTTTTTATAGCAGGCATACTTGTTCAACTTTGCTGGTTAATTGCCAATGTTCATCTTCCTCGCGCGGAATCTCTAACATACGGGCCCGACAGGGTCGCACGTTGCAGTGACCCGGGTTCCGGGCATTTAAAGCAAGCGTACAAAACACCTACCACGGTCATTCACGCTTGCTTCCAAATGACATGATCCAGTGGTTAGTCAGCTTTAGTGGCATTTTTCTTTTCTTTTTTTTTTCTTCGCCTGACGCGCCTTCCCACTTTCTTTCACCTCGTCCGCTTTAAGAAAGCACGCTAAAACTAAAACGTACCACTTCCTTTCACACTTGATCTAACGATAAACGATCCCGTGGTGGGCCGACTTTGGGGACCTTCAATTTTGTCACTCGACGCTCATTCTTAGTTCCTCTTCCTCCCTTCTACAACGCTTTATGCCCCTTCCTAACCGCTAATTTCGGCTTTGCTGATGCCGCTATTAGAACGGAAAACTGTTTTGCAAGATATTTGGTGTAGGCAACCGGAAGTGAAATTTTAAATTGCCTGCGTTGTGCGTCAGACGAACCTGGAAGACTCTGTTCAGGAAAACAGATATGCTGGTGACCAGGAAGTGCGCCTGATCTACTGCCCCATGGGACGCCCTCGCCAAGTGGCCCTTGGTCGCCCCTGCGCCGATGAGCGTAAACCTGAAAACAGGCACAATGACGAGGATTACCTTGCTAGGTTCCTCCGAGCCTTGCTCATGCGTTCCTTGCGAGTGAATCTATATTGCTGCACCCGCGTCGCCGCGTGTATGTGACATGCCATTAAGGTGACGATGAGGCGATGAAGCAGAGCGATGGAAGGACGAAGCTAAGGTCGCGTTTTTAACTGCGAAGCATTTCTTGGCGAACATTTGCTACTTTGACGGTATCTATCTATCTAGCCGCCTGCGTCCTTGTGCTCTAGTGGTCGTTTCGTTAACTTGGTATGTACCAAAATTGCCATACTATGACAAGAGTATATGACGAACATAAGCGATATGTTATGACATGCGTGTCATGTAGGTCATGATAATGGCCTACATGACCACTGGAATGGGTTCAGACGTCGGCAGTAAGTGAAGGAAACACTAAAGGATGCTGGTAGAAGTCATAGTCATGAGCATGACTCAGCAAAAACTACAATGACTCAGCAAACAAAGATTAACACTCAAAAACCACCTAAATGTGTTCGGACGTGGACACTAAGTGAAGGAAACGCTAAAGGATAATGGTAGAAGTCGTAGACATGACCATGACTGAGCAAGAATGACAGTGACTCAGCGAAAAAGATTAACACTCAAAAACCACTGGAATGGGTTCGAACGTGGGCACTAAGTGAAGGAAAAGGCTAAACGTTGATGGTCGAAGTCATAGTCCGGCTCTCGCCTTAAGGTCTCTTAGGTTTAGCTAAAGGGACTCCTGAGAACACATGACATGAATGCCATGACAAGCGTGTCATGTAGGTCATGAAAGAGCCGCCTACGTCTTGGTGCTCTCATGGTCGTTTCGTTAACTTGGTAGACTCCCCGCACACTGCTTCGCATTACATCGATTCCCACAGGGCGTGGGATCTGCCGGTTTTTTTTTTTATGTATGGAAGGATCTAGAGGCGTCACGTGGTCAGCGCTTACGTCATCAGCACGACGACCACGTAGAATACGTTGGTCCATTTCCTGCGCGATCTCTTTTCCAGGACTGTCTCACGGCCGTCAAGCCTCGGCCAGAAGCTGCAACACCAGCACACGCGGTGGCAGACGATCGCCGCTATTGCTATGATAGGCAGCACCACGCACGTGATGAGGGAAACCGCGACTAAAAGACAGATGAAGGTGTTCTGCCTGACCAAGCTCCACACCACGGCGCCGTACTGCAAACAACGTACAACGCACAATGTAAGCCACTGGTGAACTAAATACATGCAAAGATGCTGGGTTTTCAAGCGTAAAACACTGTGTGGCTGAAAATAATGCGACTCGTCACACCATTCCGTTACACCCTCAGCAGGTCACGCTGCAGAATATACGGGGTGCATTGTTTCTTTTTTTTTAATCGTTAATAGAATTTTATTGCGATAGCAATACTATGGACACTTCAAGCGGATTTCTGCCGTCGGCCTCGCCGTCGTCGTCGCCGCCATGAAGTTCCGTATAAAGTCCAAGGGCGATAAAATCGTTGCCGCGCGCCGCATGTACGAGTGAAAGCGCGCGGGACACGCGCGCTTTCACGGAGAGCGAACGCACGGCGGAGAGCAAACGTGACTTCTTCCGTCGAGCGAAAGGCCGTGAGGATATGGGAGGGAGGAAGGGAGGGAGGGGGGCGACGCTGTGATGCGGCACCAAATTATCTTGGAAACGGGCGCAAGAGGAACTGGCGACTCAATCTCCCACCCGAAAGGAGGAAAGCGGGAAGGCAGCGTGGGAGGGAGGGGGGGGGAGGGGCAGGTTTTACTCTGCTGCGCATTTGTACTTTGCGCCGACAGCCCGCAGGCTGTCGCGCGCACCGTATCTTGACAGCGATCTCCACACGGCTCTGATCTTTGTATGCGCTGTACTTTCGCCGCTCAGTTTCCGTTGAAGCAAAAAAAAATAGACTGCACGAACCTTCGTTCGCTGCTTGCTTACGCCAGCGTTTTGACAGTGGTTGTCTACGGTCATCGAGTGTTATCTATTCATGTTTGCTTGTGCGCGCTGACACCAAGCTTGTTAATTCAATTAGTAAGCGAATGTGTCCAAGTTCATGCAGCCGATAAAGCTACTATCCCTACTCCGTTTAGTCCTCTACTAATTTGCTATCGCAATTGATGCTTCGCCTTTCAGGCGAAACTGCGGCATTTTTTTATTACCCTTGGCATGTTGCACAATTTTACTTCTTGAGTTATAGATTACTCTCAAGAGGCGCACATTATTTGCACAGGACATCGAACTTAATATTGAAATAATGAAAAAAGTACATCTTTGATTACATTTTTATCTAATACCTTACTGCACATATCGAAATTTACAAATTGTAGCCGGTGACTTTTACAGTCGTACCCACTTGAAACAAATTATGAAGATGGCAGCAGGGGCGCTACTACGTAAAGCTACTCCAAACTGTTTCTATTCCATTTCTGCAATCAGCCCGACCACGATTGGTCCAACATTTTTCCGGCCACCCACTCTTCGACTGTGTGTCCCGCAACGTCACCAAAACCGCCAAAATTCGCCGTCTGATGTCACGTGTACACACTGATTATGTATGATTAGAGCAAAACAAAGCAAAAATACTTATTTCATATTCGACACCTTTTTTTGCCATAACCATCCGGTATTGGTCAACAGTTTTCGTGCTGCGCCCACCTCGCCAGTCTGCCACGCGACGCCACAAAACAGCGAAAACTGATCACGTCAAAGTCACGTGTAGGCATTAAACATGTCGTAATGTGCTTAACAAAACAGGATTTTTTTAATAGCCAAAGACTGTCTTGTTCCGAAAGGAATAGAGGACATCTGCCTATACACATCGCTCTGACACTGGCTACCCAAGTTGCCGGGAAGAATGGATGCATTTGCGTAAAATAAACATTCTTGCGTGGCAGTGTAAAGGGGTGGCGAAGTTGCGGCACGCTTACGACATCGCTCTGCCAACTCTGTTTCGATCAGGATAAGTTTAGAGGCATTTTTACCATTCCGTTGCACGCCACCGCGATTTTGGACCAGCCACCGCCAGCTAATCGAGGGAAAGGAGACCAAACGCGGACGTCGACACCACCCTCTCATCCGGTTATCTAATTAACACTGCGCGGTTATCTAATTAACACTGCGCCTAGCTGGACCCCACCGCAACTCTCGCCACGTCTGCACGCTCCTCGCCTTTTTTCAGCCAATTAGCTAAGAAAACCCTGTCAAGTTAGACGATACTATTCGGAGCGTTTCATTAAGCATTTGATTGAGCAGTTAACACAACGCTGCGGGTCACCACCCGGTGCTTTCGTCGGTGGTTACGTAAGTTTGAAGTCGGGACATTGCGATAAAAACAGATTGGAATAGTCTTACGTTATAGGGCCCATTTCGATAAACACACCCAAAATTTGTGACTAAATGCAATAATATTTGACTAAGTCTCAAGCTTCAATGAATAAGGAGTTAGCACTAAAAGTGCTGGTAGTTTGGAAATTTGGTTGAAGTGAATTGCCATATATGTGCTCTAAACTAAATAATTAGTTAAAAATTTTATTAGCGAAATTTTAGCGATGAACTGGTTTTGGCACGTAAAACCCCAGAAGTAAGAATTAGCGAAATTTCGATAAGTAGACAATTATGAATTTTTATTTCTTGTGTAAGTAATGTACCACCGGTTGGAGTAATCCAGCTCAATGATTAGATTTGTGCTATATGACGCAGGCGATATTTATAAGATATGTTATTGGCCTAAATGAAATTTTAGCGATGAACTGGTTTTGGCACGTAAAACCCCAGGAGTAAGAATTAGCGAAAATTCGATAAGTAGACAATTATGAATTTTTATTTTCTGTGTAAGTAATGTACCACCGGTTGGAGTAATCCAGCTCAATGATTAGATTTGTGCTATATGACACAGGCGATATTTATAAAATATGTTATTGGCCTAAACGAACATCCGGTATATACAAGAAACAGAGATTTAGCTTGTCCGCGGTATTCCGGCTTACGCAAGCGGATTGCCGGGCTGGTGGAGGCGTAAATGTTAGCGACCAGAGCAGCCGGATAGTATTTTTTGATACATAATCGAATGCGAATCGAATAATATTTTCGAATGGTTTTTGAATATTGAACAGACGTTTTTCCATGCTTGATATTATTACGATAACATCGAAAGATGTTGAAGAGACGAGCCGCTGCGCGAAAGACGACGAAGTGTGTCTGTGCTCTTGGTGCGAGCGATTGTGGGCCTGGCTCTCTGGCTTCTGTGTAAATAGCCTGTAAATAGCCTCCTTCGTCTGTGTCCTTTCACACGTAACATTCTGGTGGAGGTTAGCAATCCCCGTCCTCGCCACAGAACTCCGAAGTGATCGGTACATCGAGCTTGTCACCATGCCCCCCGGTGACGAGACCGCCTCTGCAACGGCTTCGGCTCGCCCGACTACGCCTATCGTCACGGTTGCCCAACATCGCGACCCTGGTGTGTTCTCTGGCCTGGAGGGACAGGATGTTGACGAGTGGATCAAGCTCTATGAACACACCAGTGCTAATAACAGGTGGGACCCAACCATTATGCTCGCCAATGTCATCTTTTATCTCGGCGGCACCCCACGCGTGTGGCACCAAACGCATGACGACGAGTTCACCACTTGGGACACTTTCAAAGAACAGCTTCGGGAACTGTTCGGCGACCCTCTTGGGCGCAAGGTTGCCGCGAGGAAGGCTCTTGCGTCTCGTGTGCAGACCTCTACAGAGCCGTATGTTTCATACATCCTCGACGTCTTGGCTCTATGCCGCAAAGCTGACGATAATATGTCCGAAGCAGATAAAGTGGCCCATGTGCTAAAAGGCATTGCCGACGACGCTTTCAATTTGCTTGTTTTCGGCAACGTCTCGACTGTCGACGCCATCATAAAAGAATGCCGTCGCCTTGAACACGCTAAGAGCCGCCGTATCACACCCCACATCACGCGGCTACCCAACACTGCTGCTACGTCGACATGTGAGGGTCGACCGCGTCAGGCCACCACCTGTGACGACGTAACCCGAATTGTTCGTCGCGAGCTCGAGGCTGCCTGTTCCTCAGCTTTCTCCACGACGCCTCCTGATCCGCCAGCTACCACGATTGCGATGATTCAGGCCGTCGTCAGACAGGAATTTGAAAACATGGGTCTGAACTCCGTGTGTTCAACGTCTCAACCTAGCGTTCCCCAGTTCTCTAGTGGCCCTCCTCGCCCTCGGCAGTCCCTTTCTGCCACATCTCGCCGCAACCCGTCCGAATGGCGTACCCCTGATGACAGGCCGATCTGCTTCCACTGCTGTCGCATCGGCCACGTCGCTCGTCACTGCCGCAACCGATGGCCACCTCCTCCTCGGACATACGCCACCGCTTATCCCCGCACCTTCGGACCTTCTGTTCCCTATGCCTCCCGCCATGAACCCACTGTCGCTGATGCCCCTGCTCCGAACCGTCGCTACAGCCGCTCGCCCTCACCTCGACGCCACCAGTCTCGTTCGCCCCAACCCCGTCGATTTTCGTCGCCGCCTATCACCTCCCGGATGCCGCCGGAAAACTAGACACTGCAGCTTCTGGAGGTGAAGCTGCGTTGTCGACCCTGCCCTCAAATCCTCTGCTCACGTTGCCTACGAACCAAAACCTTCTTGACGTTGACGTCGACGGCTATCCTGTCACTGCACTGATCGATACAGGGGCCCATATTTCCATTATGAATGCTGCCTTCCGACGACGACTCAGAAAGCTCCTCACCCCAGCGTCGGCACGCGTCGTCCGCGTCGCGGATGGCGGTACTGTCCCTATCGTCGGCATGTGTACGGCACGTGTCAGCATCGCCGGCCGCCACACTCCTGTCCTCTTCACCGTGCTTGCTCATTGCCCCCACGACCTAATTCTCGGACTCGATTTTCTTTCTGCACATTCTGCTCTTATTGACTGCTCTGCCAGCACCCTTCGCCTTGAGTTGCCGATTCTCGCAGAACCTCCTGATGAACCCCAGTGCCGCTTACGCCCCAAAGGCTTTATTCGCCTACCACCAAAGTCAATAGCCTATATTGAACTGTTGTCTTCCCCACCTGTTCCTGATGGCGAGTACCTCGTCACTCCTCTGCCCGACATTCCACTACAGTATGACGTCACCGTGCCTCACAGTATTCTTACCATTACTAATAACTGCACTCGCATGCCTATCTTCAACTTTGGATTGGCAAAACAAATTCTCCCGCAAGGTATTTGCCTTGCCAACGTTGACTGCCTCGGCGACCATCAAGTGGCAGCTTTATCAGCCGATGGTTCTTCCGAGCTTGGCGTGCCCCTCGCGCCAGCCTCGGGCGCCGATCCCAACATAAAGAAAATGGTTGCGGCGGACCTGTCCACTACTCAGGCTGAAGACCTTTCCAAAGTGTTATCGGCCTACAGAGATATTTTCGACTTCGACGATCGCCCTTTAGGCCAGACGCTCGCGGTCAAGCATCGGATTCCTACTGGCGATGCTACGCCTATTCACCGACGACCATATCGCGTTTCTGCGTCGGAACGCCGAGTAATTCAAAATGAAGTGACCAAAATGCTAGATAAAGACATCATTGAGCCTTCTTCGAGTCCCTGGGCGTCACCTGTGGTGTTGGTTAAGAAGAAGGACGGCACGTGGCGCTTCTGTGTAGACTACCGCCATTTGAACAAAATTACTAAGAAGGACGTCTACCCGCTCCCACGAATCGACGACGCCCTTGACTGCCTTCACGGTTCCAGCTATTTCTCTTCTATTGATCTTCGCTCTGGATACTGGCAGATTGCTGACGACGACATGGACAGAGAAAAAACCGCGTTCGTAACACCTGATGGCCTATACCAATTTAAAGTAATGCCGTTTGGATTATGCAATGCCTCGGCCACCTTTGAGCGTATGATGGACTCCTTGCTCCAAGGTTTTAAATGGTCCACGTGTCTCTGTTACCTCGACGACGTCATCGTCTTCTCGCCAACGTTCGACTCTCACCTTGAGCGTCTAACAGCTATACTTGATGTATTTCGAAAGGCGAAGCTGCAACTCAACTCGTCCAAATGTCGTTTTGGCCGCCGCCAAATTACTGTTCTTGGCCATCTCGTCGACGCTTCCGGAGTGCAGCCTGATCCCGACAAAACTCGCGCCGTCCGAGACTTTCCGGTTCCGAAGACAGCCGCAGACGTTCGCAGTTTTGTTGGGCTATGCTCGTACTTTCGTCGTTTTCTTCAGGATTTCGCGGCAATTGCTAGACCCCTCACTAATCTTTTGAAGAAAGGCGTACAATTTTCGTGGGGTACTTCAGAAGCCACCGCCTTCTCTCGTCTCGTCACTCTTCTCACCTCACCGCCCATTCTCGCCCACTTCGACCCTGATGCCCCTACAGAATTGCGTACAGATGCCAGCGGTCATGGTGTAGGTGCCGTCTTAGCCCAGCGTCAGCGTGGCCAGGATCGCGTTATTGCTTACGCAAGCCGCCTCCTATCACCATCGGAGCGCAACTATTCCATTACGGAAAGAGAATGCCTTGCTGTTGTCTGGGCAGTTGCGAAGTTCCGCCCTTACCTTTACGGTCGCCCTTTCTCTGTCGTCACAGACCATCATGCTCTCTGCTGGCTCTCATCGCTCAAAGATCCTACAGGCCGGCTTGGTCGATGGGCTTTGAGCCTACAAGAATTTTCATATTCCGTGGTGTACAAGTCTGGCCGCCTGCACCAAGACGCTGACAGCTTGTCGCGTTACCCTGTTGACGACTCTGACTCCTCCAATACTGACAGTGCTGCTTCCGTTTTCTCAGTATCCCAGCTCCTTCATTTCGCCGACGAGCAACGTCGTGATGCCTACACCAGAGCACTCATCGACCGTTTGGAACACTCTCCGGCCGATACTACTCTATGCCTCTTCGTACTCCGCGACGGTACTCTATACCGTCGTAACCTTCATCCGGACGGCTCCGAGTTCCTACTTGTAGTCCCTAAACACCTCCGCTCAACCGTTCTAGAAGAGCTTCACGACGCCCCAACGGCAGCACACCTCGGCGTCTCTCGAACCTATGACCGAGTACGTCGCCGTTTTTTCTGACCGGGCCTTGCCCGTTCCGTACGGCGTTACGTCGCTGCTTGTGAACTTTGCCAACGACGCAAGAAGCCTTCCCAGCTCCCCGCTGGTTACCTGCAGCCACTCGACATCCCTGCCGAGCCCTTTCATCGTGTTGGCTTAGACCTTCTCGGCCCCTTTCCGGAATCTACATCAGGAAACAAGTGGATAGCCGTCGCTGCGGACTACGCGACCCGCTACGCCGTAACACGCGCTCTTCCGACCAGTTGCGCTACTGACGTCGCGGACTTCCTCCTCTACGATATCATTTTGATGCATGGTGCTCCGCGTCAAATGCTCACCGACCGTGGCCGTACGTTCTTGTCCAAAGTCATTGACGACATCATGCGTGCCTGCTCAATACAGCACAAAATTACCACCTCCTACCACCCACAAACGAACGGCCTCACTGAGCGTTTGAACCGCACGCTTACAGACATGCTATCGAAGTACGTTTCCGCCGACCACCGTGACTGGGACCTCGCTCTACCTTACATTACCTTTGCATACAACTCTTCCCGTCTCGAAACTGCTGGCTTTTCCCCGTTTTACCTATTGTATGGCCGAGAACCGACGCTACCCCTAGACACTGTGCTCCCGTTCCCCACAGCTTCAACTAGCGATTATGCTTGTGATGCAATCGCCCGTGCTGATCATGCTCGCCAACTTGCGCGTGCTCGTCTGCAAGTGTCTCAAGAAAAACAGAAACAACGCTACGACCTCCGTCACCGTGATGTGCATTTTGCGCCCGGCACCCTCGTGTTGCTTTGGTCACCATCGCGTAAAGTTGGCCTTTGTGAAAAACTGCTCTCCTGTTACACAGGCCCATATCGCGTGCTCCGCCAAGTGACCGATGTCACCTACGAAATCGTTCTAGCCACGCCCACTACGTCCTCCGCTGTGACCACCAGTGATATTGTCCACGTCGCCCGGCTCAAACCCTACACCTCTCCAAGCACCTTGGCTATTTAACAGCACCGTGACGGCGCTTTTGCCGCCGGGGGGGGGGGGGGGGGGGGGGGGTAGTATTACGATAAGATCGAAAGATGTTGAAGAGACGAGCCGCCGCGCGAAAGACGACGAAGTGTGTCTGTGCTCTTGGTGCGAGCGATTGTGGGCCTGGCTCTCTGGCTTCTGTGTAAATAGCCTGTAAATAGCCTCCTTCGTCTGTGTCCTTTCACACGTAACAATATAAAACGCCGTTCACGTCCTATTATTCGTGACGTTAGTAAGTTTGTTTCATTACACGGTACCTTATCAGGCGTTGTTCACTAAAAAGAAAAATGGATGCATTAGGAACAAGCAAGCAGTTTGTTCGTGTACGCAGGAGTCGTCGGAGAGTACGACTGATTGCTGCATAGGTGGAAAAGCCTGGCTCTCTGAGGGACGTAGCCTGCTCCAGTACATACGGTTCTCATTATTTACGCGTATAACGTTAAGCGTATAACGTAGCGTTAAGGGCCCCGTGTCGCTGAAAATCCAGCGTCGGCGTCGGTGTCGGCGTGGGCACGCCGGCGTCGGTGGCGGAGAAAATCATCCCGAACCAAGCCGACCGCGCAGGGCCTATACGCCTGGCGCAAGGCGTTAGTGCACAAAATGGAACTTCTCAAAGTAAAATCCGTCAGTAAAAATTGTAAACTGCGACTTAACCACAACCTACAGCCATGATAGCGTCGGGTTGTAACTTTAATGCATGAGAAAACAGGCAGTGGAGCGCAGAGGCTAAGGTGGAGAAAGAAGAAAGCTGCAGTTGCCGGGAAGCCTGACACGCATTCGCGGATGTTTGAATGCTATCGCGTTCCACTCTTAAAGGCGAAGCTTAAGCGTTCCCCACTGTTTTTTTTTTTTTTTTTTTTTTTTTTTGCTGCAACTGTCAAGTCTGGTTGCCCAGACTTGACGTTGAGAAATTTTCGAGTGCTATTCCGAAAATATTCCCGTTAAGCAGTACTGATTCTATGCAATTAGCTGTACGAAAGTTTCCAATCCTCGCGCACCCCTGTACAACCTGTGAATATACACACACAAAGAAAAGCAGAGTAGGTGAGGAGAGAAATTACCTCTCCAGATTGCAATTCGGCTCGCTTTGCTTTCAAGACTGAAAGAAAGAGAAAGAAAAATGAACATGTAGTTTCCATGACAATTTGCAGCCTGACCTAATATAATCGACTTCCTAATCGCATGTAGTTAAGTACAGATAGTTTGCATGAGGCAGGCGTATGAAGAAGGTAACGTCTTCTTGTCGAGATGAAACTCGCTCTTAGGAATCCTTTAAGTGCAAGTGCATCAAGGTTAAGAAAGCCTTACCTCAGCAGCCTGAATAATTGAAGTCCTAAATACAAGTACATGGCGTCCATACAACTAGGTGGAGTACTAAATATACGGAGTCTAAATACAAGGAGTCTTGGATATATGGGAATGGAGTACTCGTTCTGCTTCGCATCTACTCCGCAGATTTGATTAGACTCCTAGCAGTTATAAAAAAAAACTTAAACACTGCCAATTGCAGCAAGGATGTTTTTCATTCATGCCTCCAAAGTTCTTTTTTCTAAACAGAAATTGCTAAAAATAAAAAAAATTCAAGCCCTAACACCCTAAGATCCGAGCCATGAATGTCTACCAACTTGCTCAGCTTTCTGTGCTTTTAAATCAAACTGGGCGTTCTCTTTAGCAGTTAACTGAGCTGTACATTCATCGTGGCACGCCGTACCTTCCATAGGATCCTGCGAGGGTAGCACGATGGCGCCGAACACTCCGTGGATCCACACGATGAGTCCCCGGAGGCCATAGTTCCCGATCACGTGATCACTGACGAGCGCCAGCGGCTCTAGGGCACCGCTGAACTTGATGCTCGAAGGGCCGGTGCACGCTTGCAGTACAGGAGAGAAAAAAAACACCGGTCATTATCGCAACGAATAACAAAAAACGATCTACGGGAAATTTTGACGTGACATTCAGAGAAAGCGACATCGGCTCTTTGAACTCTCGTGGAGGTCCTGAGGACACAGGCTCTCGGGTACTGAGAGGTGAGGCCAGTCAAGCGACATGTCGTAGCTTTTCCCCCACATTTCCAACCACATCTAATGGGCAATTTTCTCTTGTACTTTTGTGTGGTAAAAATAAATCAACTTCAACAACCGGCTCGCGGCGTTCACTCGTACTGGTAAGAGCACTGCGTGATGTCAGTGCTGTGCTATAGGGGTTTCTGGAGCGCACACATGTAGCGGTCTACGGAGTAGAGTTTCTTAGATTACCAGCGGGATCTTGGGCGCTGGTGTCTATGGCCCTGTAAGTGTGGCGGTTCAGATAGCCTGGTAATGACGGTTAGTGCATGGTTTTGCCTCAAGTTCGTCCCTCCAGCTTCAAACGGTCTTATTACTTTGGAAAATTGAGCCTTTTCAAATGATATATTCCGTGCCAAATGCAACAGTTCGCAATGACCATGCACGTGCGCAGCAATCTTATTTGCCTCCATGCGTTAAAAAAGTATTGTCTCGTATTTAGAAACCTAGAGCATTATTAAGTAACGCCACAGGTACGCCTGAAGCCTCAAGCGCAAGGATTAGACAAATCCATGCGCGATCAAGCGTTTCCATAGTAACTGAACGACCAAAGCGCGAGAGCTAAGATTAGTGATTCAAGTGAGAAATTCAATGGTATCATAGCCCAGTTGTGCCTTGTCTGTTCCTGTCTTTCTCGCCGGACATCTACCAACATTTCTTCGAGGGTTTGTTTTACGCCCCCTAGTTGGGGCTTGCGGGAGTGTGTTGGAATTATTTTTTTTCTCGCCTACCAGACGACCAATGATTACACGATCTTTAGTTCTCGAGAGAGTTTGCGCGCGCCGCTTCTCTAGTCGAACACTCGCACTCTGCTGAGAGCTAAAACGATCACTCTCATACTCGAGTCACGATAAAGATCTTGCAGGTCTATAGGGGTTACGAAAGCGAAATAGTACAATATAATCAGCAACGGCGCTTACGTATTCCTTGTGCAGCGGCCATCGGCCCGAGGAGGCCGACCAGTACGGGCAGGGTTACGACAAGGCGTGCTTGAGGTTCGCGTATCGAGATCATGGTCTGGTACGCTGCGGAGAACGAGACATGGACACTTAAATAACCGAGCTCACTTGTATCTTATGACTAAATACCCGTATTGACAAACAGGCCTTGACGCAATGATTCGCCCTCCCCCGACTTCAAAATGATGATAATGTATGCGCATTCTTTTTGTATATATCGGGGCGGTGGCCCACGAAGCTTAAGCATTCCCTAAAATTTCCTCCTGCATAATTCTTCAAATGTGTTCATACTCTAAGGTACATTATTCACTGTAGACAGTTAGTTTCATTGCGTGCCATACTGTCCTTTGCGCCACCGATGTTCCTGTCGTGTCCTACTAGTCCTCACTGCCCAGTTGTATTTATGTTTCCACTACTGGTTTAAAAGAGGGCGCTTCAGAGAGTGCTTTTTAGTGAAGCGGAGCAATCGTGTTTAGGATTACACCGCTACCAAATTTTACGCCATCAGCGAAATAAAGCGCAGTTGTTTACAGCAATATTAGCACTGTGTTTGTCTGGTTGAGCTCTGAGCCACCAGTTGGCTGTACCGTGCGAGTCACTCACGCTTGCGCCTTCGTTCATCCGGCAAAATGACCCGTCCATCTGGGTTCAGCGGTATATACCGGAAACGCTAAAACTCTATTGAGGCGTCACCCGCGTATCAGGAAAAAGCGTTACCTCTTCTGTCTCATTTAAATATTGGCCCAGTTCTTGAACAGATACCTGCGAGAAAACGCTCTCTCCTGGCGGATGCCGATAACTCGACAGTGACGGCACAGGGATGTTGAAGGCTGTTTGAATCAGGCCTAAGATTTCGGTGACCCAGCATAAGAACAGCGGTGCTAGGGACGGAACTATGTCTCCCAAGAGCGTTGCCAGAAGAGCACGCGGACACTGTGCAGATCATAAACAAGGAAACAAACAAAACGAGCAAACACGCGAATGAGATAGCAGACTGCACTAGCCTTAGTATGCAGTAATACCCGGGAGACAACACAGAAAACCTATTAGCACCACTGCCGATCATTACAAGCCATGGGAATCATGGATGGTTAGTCTAGCTGTTGATAGTGCGACCTCAGTAATTTATTCGGTTCCTATTGCCATACTCTGTTACTTGCCATTGTTTCACTTAAGTCGTTAGATCTGTCATCTTCTTTCCTTCGCTTGTTCGAACCTTCAATTTCTGTGTTTCTGTCCCCTGTTTCCTGAATAGTAGGCAGGCGTGGCGCACCTTCCGGTACCAGAACCGAGCTTACTGCTTGCTTCTATCTTCGCATATATGTTTTAAACCCAAATAACTATAATAATAATAACAATAATAATAATAATAATAATAATAATAATAATAATAATAATATAGTAATAATATCATTATAATAATAACAGAAATACGTCTGATTAAGTGAACGGCGGGCAATCTCATGCTGCAAGCACATGCTGCAAGAGCGCTGACGGCCAGCTCACATTTTATGAATAGATGCGCCGAATTCATACAAGTATGTTGAAAACAGCAATCGAACAGGCGTTTCTAGTGACAAACAAGCAAAGGAAGATGTCACAAAATATACACAAAAATCATCATAAGGATTCCTTTCTGCGTGCAGTGCCCGACGAAGCCAGTTCACTGGCTCAAAAGGCTATTCGTTTCATCATACATAGGTTCCCCTAAGTAGAAGATACTCGCAAACATGTTCTACTTACTATGTGGAAGTTGTGTTTTCTTGCATTAATACACGTTAACAATTCTACCTCTTTGTAGCATTTGCATTAACCTGAATTGTTTTGTTACTTTTTATTTGTTCAAAACGTAATTCTGTATATATACAATTATATAATGTTTCATTTCTTTTTCTGTCGTGTTGTAATTATCTGTAGACAACTTTAGAACTTTGCTGCATTTTCGCTAACCTAATTTGTCTTGTTCTTACTAGAACAGGAGGTCCCCTTACAGCCATGAGCTTTGGGACTTCCTTCTGTATATCTTGTTACTGTGCTTTTATTTTCGTGAGTGAATAAATAAACTGTATACCATAAACGACAGTTCTTGAACGCCCGCTCTTCCTTTGGTCGAGTTACTTGCCCCTGTTACAGTAAATCTCTCTCAAAATCGTTCCACATAACTTTTAGTAAGTTAAGCGGAGCACCTTAATTTCGTTAGACATAACCAACAACTAATTCGAAGAGATTTGCATAAATGCTTCACTTATTTAGCGGAATATGTGTGGAACGAGATGAACACTACGGAATACGGATGGCTCGCTGCCGGAAACGTCTCGTTCCCGCCATTTTCCCGCTGCTATTACGATTCATTGTTTTAGGAATAAGCAAGAATACAAGACGAGAGCCTCAATCACTCAATAAATCAATCAAATATTTTTTTCCAACAGCAGTTAGGGGCCCCTCCTCCAAAAATAGGTTGTAAACCACTTGAAAGTGTCTGAGTGCTTAGTACACTAATCGAACGTGAAATGGTAAACGTGAACATGATTATGGCGGGTACAGTCGTTCCTGCGTCTGACAAGAAGTGCAGTCACAGCGCACGCCTTCGTCCCGTCTACGTCCGTGCCCGCCTCTTTTGCGCTGTTCACTCAGTAAGTCCCGGCCAAAAAAAAAAAAAAAACTGTAAACAACGGCGAGCATCTGACTTACCGAATCACACCGGGACTCGGAAAGCGAGGAGTATTGCCTCTCGTCCTTAATAGCACACTCCAGGAGATGCGAGATTCGCAAAGAAAAATGCGGAGCTCGTCGAAGACGCGGCCCTTCGCACAGCGGAGATGCTTCTTCTTCGGCTCGTGGCTCGCGCTCTCTTGCACGGGCGAGTTACATTATGCCGCCGTTTGTCGCCGTCATGGGAAAATTATATTAGATGCATCGTTACGAGGTATTTACTTTAATCTTTCCATTCCTAATATTGTGTCTTTCAGTTGCCTCCTCCGTTGGGCGTTTCCGTGGGGATTTTGTCTGAGCATCCGCTGAGAAATTCCTCTTTAATTCACAACGGTTTCATTGCTGAAGTTTGAAAATATTATATTATACGCTATTTTCCTTGTTCTTCTGAAAGTATTTGTCGGTTATACATAATTATACATTTATATATTCATTCGATTCTGGGGCAGCCACCCAAACTGGCTTTATCAGCCAGATTCAGTGCGAAAGCGAGCAACGAACTGAATGAAAATAACACTAAGACAGCTTTGAACCGTAAAGAAAAAACGAGCAAATGCAATCATGACGAGTAGTATTTTATTTCTCGTTTTTTTTTTGTAGCACGTCTGATATGTCGCCAGAAGACAACGACGACGAAGTGCGCGCGAAGGCACTGGTGCTCTGGCACGAGCACGCCACACGGAACGAACGCCTCGCCAGTGTTTTCTCCTTCGCCTAGATTGCAGTCTGCTAATATGTTTCTGTTTCCTTGAGTTTAATCAATCGTCGGCAGTCAACTACGGCTGTAGAGTCGACACAATGTCTAAAGAGGGAAAGGACGAAAAAAGTTTAATTGTGCGTTTTAAGTAGCGAAACTGGACAGTGGGTATTCAGGGATGCTGTAGTGGAAGATGTGGGGAGGGGGGAGGGGGCGCTTTGGAGTAATTTTTACCAACTGATATTCTTGATCCGGTAGTATCATTCTTTGCATGCTTCGTTGTGCTTAGACATTCCGGAAACGTACTGTTAAGAAAGCATTGCCTTATCGACATACGGGCTGCTTCTCCTGAGTATCCGGCGACTCTCATAGCCTGAGAGTAGGGAATTTTAGAGCGCCGCTCTTAGGCGCCCGTTCCTGTGGCGAGCGTCGGCGTCCCTCGTAACCGAGCGAACGAGCACAGCGAATAATGAAAAAGCGAATGCGGAGCGACGGCGGGGGATGAAATACGCTAGGAGGAAAGCGGAGGATGAGCCTGCAGCGGAACCATGAGGCGGCAAGTGGAGGAGAAGGGTGTGGCGAAAGGGTGAGAAGAAAAGCGTAGTGCAGCGACGATGGCTACGAGATGGCGCCACAGTAACCACGCGTCTTCTGGGAGGTCTGTCGGCGGCCGCTGCTGTGAATCGCGCCCACGCGTCACCCGCGTCACTTTCTTGTATTGGTACACAATATCTAGCGCTGGCGCGCCCCCACTTCGCTCTGTTTGTAACGTGCCGCACGAGACATTGTCCGCGCCAGCCAGCATATCGCGAAATGAAAACACTTATAGAGCTGCGCCCAAATTTCGCATTAGGGAGTATCGCAATCGTCGGTGAATCTTTTTTCATTACTTTTGGCCTAAAGTGTGCATCACCACATTACGCCGTTAAATTCCCTCTCTGAATGTTACACATGCATGGTCTGGTACATTCCTTTTTATGCATTTCCTGTAATCAGTAAGAAAAAAAAACAATTGAGCGTTTTTTTTTTGTTTTTTTTTTTTGTCAGTCAGCTCTTTGCCATATTGAGAAAAGAGAATCTTGGAAATCGCCTTTCGCAAAAGTAACCTGCACCAGGCATACCCCATTATCCTTTCACGTAGAGCTTAGACTCTCGGGTACAGTGGCAGGATTTCTTGCGCTGGAGCCAAGGAATCGTTAACAATAATTTTAATAATAGTAATTATTATTATTATTATTATTATTATTATTATTATTATTATTATTTTATTATCATCCCATCAACACATACATATTGACTGAAAAGTCAGGAATAAAAGCGACAAAGCGCGCGCAAACAACAGCCGTACGTGTAACTTGGAGCATATATGCATCATACGTAGTGAATATAAATATTAATAAAACGAGATACACAAGATGGCAGAAAACTACTGCGATGACAGTAAAAAAAATACCAAGGCCATCTTACGCGTGTACAAAACACATAGTTACACTAATGGAGTACAGAGTCCAGTCATGCGGTCATAAATAAATACAAAACACAGTTACACCATGCGGTGCCATAGAAAAATAAATAATTAGAACGAAAAGAGATCAAGTCGATCTTTTCTATAAAAAGGAGATATATATATATATATATATATATATATATATATAGGTAGTAGCATGGTTAGGCATGATCAATGTTTAGTGCGGACATAAAGTATTCCCGAATAGCGTAAAAATTTGAAGGACACTTTGTAAATTCCAAAGTGTGTTCGGCGAAAGCGTGTGGCCATTCGACTGACTATGCCATGTCTTTTTTTTTGCGATTGCTGAAAGAGTGTGAGGGGAAGAGGCCATAGCTGCACCGTTCCAGGGCACGGACGGACGGACGGTCGGACGCCGCCGCTGTGCTATCACGTGATTGCTGAGAGAGTGTAAGAGGGAGAGGCCACAGCTGTGGCGGCGCAACTGTTGTCATGCGCCGCTGTGCCATCACGTGATTGCTGAGAGAGTGTGAGGGAGAGAGGCCACAGCTGGCACCATTCCAGGGCACGGAGGGACGGAGGGTCGGACGCCGCGAGTATGAGCCAATAAAGGCTTTCGCCTTAATAAACTATACGGCGTAGGTGAACATTCGCATCAACGAGATTATTGAATAAATGGGGTAGTTCATGTTGCACCATTTGACAACCATACTTAGTCCGTACAGCGGGTAATGCCCAGTGTTGTGCACAGCGGGGCGGAAATGGCAATTTGTAGTCTCAGAGACGGCAAGACTTATTGATCTACATATCATCGGTCTATTATCAGTGTTGTTGTCGATCTAAATTGACTGCTCAGTTGAATCTGCTTTATTAATGCGATGAGCATTCTTAGAATACTTCGCATACTTTCCGATGTCTTTCTTTCTGCCTGTATGTCTGGTTCTGTTACCGTATTCCCGCCATCTTGGGTAACTGAATCGTCCATGGTTTAATGGGTAGAGTATTGGGCTGCTGTGCAGAAGGAACCCCGGTTCGGAACCAACCGTCGGACTTACTTAGGTAATTTGGTATGTGCCACTGAGTAAGGTGCCGCTTTTAAATGAACCTCTTTAAATCCAACTTACGTCACTGGGTATGCGCCATTCTTCCTTGACAAAAATCATTTAAGATTTATCCGGTGCAGAGTATAATAGAACAATCGTCATACATGGGGTGATTATCTTTAAGTTTGACGGCATTGTTAAAAATCGCCTATTGCAGATCACATATTTCTAATGTTTGGGCTAGATTATTCAGAGACGCGGACATTACTTGCATGAGAAATCACAACACATATTCAAATAATTAATAACAATTACTAATTAACCTCTTAAATATTTACTTTAAGGCAGGTATGGCAATTTACGAAATGCAGCCTGTGAGCTTCAAAAGACGTATCCACTTGCAAGGAATTACCAGAACAACACTAGTTTGAAGATATGCGCCATCAAACTCACCCCAAAACGCAGTTTTCTTCTGCTTACTTTTTTTAAAGAAAACGCTCCGTTATGCATTGAAGCACAAAAGTAACTGAAACGCCCATGTGTTTATTTCATCTCATACTTTAGAAAATAATAGCTCGAAACTGGTGTCATCCTGGAAATTAATTTCGAGTGGATACATCTGGCAAGCTCGCCGGCTACAATGCCTAAATCGCAGTATGTGCCTTAAAGTAATTAATTAGGAAGTTAATTAGCGAACTTTTAGTTAATCAGTTGAATACGTGTTTTCACTTCTCGTGCAAGTAATGTCCGCCTCTCTGAATCATCCGGCTCAAGGACTAGAATTACGTTATCTGCAACAGGTGACTTTTAAATATTCTGTAAGAGTTAAAAAATGATCACCCCGCATATTCAGACCACCTATCCGGAATGTAAATTCACACACGCTCCACTTCGTGGCGACGCCGATAGATGGCGCAACGTCTCTAGAGGGAAGCGCGAGGGAGGAACCCGGTTGCATACGCACCTCACACATGGCGCGTCTCTGCGGTGGCTTTACAGTGTTTCGCTACAGTGCTTAAATCCTAATCACCCTAACGACGACATTCACAGTGGGATGGGTTCTTCCGAAATTTGTGTTAATTTTATTTTATACACATTTCCATTCAGGCGGCGAACGTCATTGGTGCTCTTGCTGTGGATCGATTCAGTTCAGTATTGGTTTTTTTTTTTTTTGCAAATTTGCAAGTGGAATTTATTTTCTATATTCGCTAGCTTTATCAACTCGACTCTTCGCTAATCTCCCACAGTGGGTACGAGCCACGAGTTCAGAGGAAAACAAAAGAAGAGAAAAAGAAAAGGTGCCCGATACGTGAGCGTGTCTCCATTCCGACTCCGTTTTAATGGGGCCGCCATGACCGAGAAACCAGCCTCGTACTCATCTGCAAAATGCCGTAGCCTAAGAGCCAACGCGACAATTTAAGAATCAAATCATGGAAAAGAAAAAAAGAAGCCGCAGTTTCGCCCGAAAGGTGAAGCATCGATTGCGATAGCAAACTAGTGGAGAGCGACTACGAAGTAAGGACAGTAGTTTTATCATCCGTACAAACTTGTAAACATAGGCGTACTAACTAAATTAACAAGCATGGCGTCACGCGCGCACAAGGAAACATGAACGCATCTCACTCGATGACCGCGGAAACTCGCTGTCAAAACGCTGGAGTGAGCAAGCGCGGCGGCAGCAGCGAGCGAATTCACCTTCGTTCCGCCGCTCGCATCAGCATGAACTAAGCCGCGAGTACACAGCTCAGTGAGGAAGGACTCTACCCCCGCTGTAGATGACTTTAACATACAGCCGCCCGGGCGGAAGCGCGCTGTGTATTACGCGGCCTCCCCCTCCCTACCCTTCCCCCGGAGCCTTGCAGTGCCGGCGGGCGCGTGCGGTCGCCCGGGCGGCGCGAAGTATAACGCACCCCCGAGCGTATAAATCTTTATTCAAAATAAATAAAAGAAGGCACGATGGTTGGGGCCCCTATTCCAGGGCCCCACAGGAACGAGTGGCTCGCTGGGCTTGGTCCAAAAGAGCCAATTTGCTCTTCCGGCCCTGGTCCGCAAGTCATATGCCTCCGACTGCCTATTCCTCATTAGTGGATGTTTTTGTACTATGGGGCTGGTTGTGTGCGGAGGCCTCTCGGAGCACTCACTCCCATGTGATGTGTTTTAGTGCGGTTGCGTCTGTGCACCACGTACGGGCGCTCGTAAGTGCACCTTATAGGGTGTATTCTTTGTAGGTGGTGGAGGTTAGGGTATCTATTCGTCGGAATGCGACCGCAGTTCCTCTCCCATGTTCGCTGTTTCAATTCGAGTGACGATGTCCGAAACGTCTCCTCTCCTGTCTTTCCTGTAAGAGGGTGAATTTGGTCGAAGGTCGTCGCTGGGTCATGCCGTCACTCGGACGTTTAATGCTCGAGCAATACGGTCTGCCCTCGCGTTCCTTGCCAGTTCCTCATGCGCCAGATGCCATATGATGATGTGGGGCCCTTCTAGTTGATTGCCTAAAATTTTGAATATTGATTTGGGTGCCGTCACGTTTGGAAACAGGTGGCGAGCCGCTTGTGAGTACTATAATACAACAGCCGAATTTGTTTGGCGTTCGGCGTCCTGAATGGCCAAGGCGATTGCTGAAGCCTCTGCCAGCATGCCCGGGAGGTTTTGCAGGATAACCTAAGAAACTGGCAGGTGCCTGCGATAGGGACCGGCCAAGAATCAGTCTGCATGTATTTTATAGGTCTTTCACTACAATTATATCTAAGGAACTTAGAAAGGATGAAAAGAATGTAAAGATACAAATTGTCGGATTGGTCATGAACAAAACAAAAAATAAATTATAACTAACAAATACATCCGGCCTTGACAGATATATGCAGTAAGGGGGAAAAAACGCTCATATAGAATGACGAAGATAGACGGCGAGTTTCAACAATGAAACTTGTCATCGTAATGTAAGCGTTCATATATGACTGCAGCGCCCGAGAATGGAGGCACGAGCAAAGCAAAACAAAGCAAAAAAGTAAGCAACGTTTGTCAGACAAACTTATCTACGCCATGCGCTGGTCATTGTTACTTCAATCTCTCCTGCCATGACGAATTATTAGCTACACTCTCTTTCCAATAATAAAAAAAAAGCACGAGCAGAATGCTGCAGCAGGCACGTGTCGTTAGTATACTGGGATCGACGCTTGAAACGCGAGCGGTGGAGCACTTGTGTTTTGCGGAGCGCAGTTAATAGCAAAGAGCGCGGAGATGTACGACCAATTGTGATGCATCTCAAATGGTTTCCGCGGAACGCCAGAGTTGGCCGCACATCTTCGCGCCCCATTATTTTCGTCAAGCTGCGCAGAAACCATGAGCTCCTCTGTTTGCCTCTATAGGTCGTTGATCACAGATCATAACGGCGCTATAAAGAAAAGAAACCGCTCAGTGAAGAAATGCACATTCACAGTACAATAAAATAGATATAGATGTGAAGCCTTATACGCACTTTGCGCATCTCTTTGTGTTTTCATTGTAAACTTGCAATGGCGTTACGATGACCATGGGGGGTGCATGGCGTTCTAATCAATATGCATAGCTAATTTCCCTAACACAACGACGAACAATGACACCGGGAAGACGCGAAAAAGGGCGAATACGAGCGCTAACAGCTGATCGTTTATTCAGGAAACGCTCACCGTACACGCATCAGGCGTGTGCTTTACGCATGCGCAATGTCACATCCCGGCATATCTCATCCGGCACACGCATCAGCCGCGTTCCGGAAACGTCATTCCACTCTTTAGTTGTGATAGCGCTGATGTGCAAGATGAGATAAGCTGGAAGTTGGAAGTTACAAAAGCTGAAGCAGAAAAGCTCACACATTCATAACTCTACAAAACATAGGGTAACTCAGTTCTCTAAACTGCATCAGTTACGGAAAACGAAACGCACAAATGTGATGCAGCAGTTGGTAGCTAATGTGATAGTGTTACAACGTTTACAAGAGTTACAAGCGAAAGTCCCAATCACGAATTAGTAGTACGTTGGGGAGTGCGCTATAACACAATCATATCAACGTAGATGTCTCAATCGGTCCACCGTAAGGGATTGGGACACCATTTTAATCTTATCGATTTGATAATAAAGTTTACGTTCTTCCTCTGCGAACCCTCGCGGACTTTCGCGACCGCGTTTGTTGGGTGCTGCCCCCTGCTGTCTCGCCGATTAACTCACACTTTAAAGAATGAATTCAGTTACGTGCTCGATAGTGGGATCGAACCTCGGTCAGCTGTCCGATTTCCAACCAAAATATATGTTCGGCAGTGTTACACTCTTGTAACACAAGAAGGCGAAGCCTGCAGCACTGCAATCAGGATTAGACTTCTTTGTTAAGGCATATTGGTAATGCAATAAGTTATACAATCGGGGCTAGACTTCTTGGAAGACATAAGGAGCCGCTATGGGAAGTATACGCGTGGCACTTAATGCGACCTCCTGAACACCGCGTATGAACACTTAACGTAGTACCTAAAGTGCAGCATGTTACTGCCCGCACTAGACCACACCTTTAGTCAGCGAGATGGCGGCGACCTAACGTGTGCAGTCACGCACGCCCTTGGCACATCTTTAGTAAGCCAGAACCATTGTGCAGCCGTGGCTTGAGGGAAGCATGCTCGTGTCACACCCCGGAGGCGCGGGCTCGATTCCCACCCGGACGGGAATGTACCAAATTTTCTTTCCAAAGCCACTAATTTACTTTGTTTACAGGAACCTCCCTGAGAAATGTGACGTCAATCGGGAGAGCACTGTTTGCGGCGTCGGCCATTTTTCGTCACGGCGCCGTTGCACCAAGGTTCTGACGGCGCAGTTTCACCACGCAGGTTTTAAGACGTGCGTTGTACATGCATATTTTAATTGCTGATTTGTAGGCTTTTTTTTCGCCATGCCTGTTCCCGATCAGACAGGATTCCATAAAACCCAGGATTCCAGATAATATATATATATATATATATATATATATATATATATATATATATATCGTTACGGTGCATTCGGACTCGACTGTGCGCGCAAGAGAGAGACGAAGAAGTGGTAGACTGTCTGCCAGAGCTGTGACCTTTGTACCAGCCTGCATGTTTACCGCTAACTTTTCCCCGTGTGAATAGT
Source organism: Dermacentor silvarum (assembly GCF_013339745.2). Classification (NCBI taxonomy): domain Eukaryota; kingdom Metazoa; phylum Arthropoda; class Arachnida; order Ixodida; family Ixodidae; genus Dermacentor; species Dermacentor silvarum. Next base: position 35,783,493 of record NC_051158.1, read on the forward strand.
TGTATAAACATTTGTGCATCGGGCTTCCTGTTCGTCACATTTGTCATAGTTGCGGGGTAGAGTGGTCCACCTGCCTATGTTATCTGGACGATGCCATCGTATTTTCCCCAACGTTTTACAGCCACCTCAGTCGCTATTCTTGAAGTCTTTAGAGAGGCTGGCCTTCAACTTTTCTAAGTGCCATTTTGACACAGCGAAGTAAAAGTTTTTGGCCACCTTGTCAGTGCTGCTGGTGTACATCCCGATCCTGATAAGATAAACGCCGTCAAGAACTTTCCTGCACCATGCTCAGCAAAAGATGCGCGCAGCTTCGTGGGCACATCTTCGCTCCTATTTTCGTTGGTTTGTTGAAGATTTTGCGGATATCGCCGGGCCACTGACCGCCCTTCCCAAGACGCACACTGGGTTCTTTTGGGGTCGTGAACAAGCCGACGCCTTCTACACCCTCATCCACTCGTTGACAACGCCTACGATTTTAGGCCACTTTGATCCACATGAACCAACACAAGTTTACGCAGACGCCAATTTCCATGGCATGGGTCTGTCCTCGCCCAACCGCAAAGCGGAGACGAGAGCGTCATTGCCTACGCCAGTCGCCTCTTGTCCCCTTCAGATCTAGCGCAATTTTTCTATCACCGAGCGCGAGTTCTCCCTCTGGCGTGGGAAGTGGCTAAATTTCGCCCTTACTTGGTTGGCCGGTGATTTTAAAGTGAAGCTTTCTATGCCTCAATGATTCGTCCGTGAGCGCCGAAAGCGCACTGCAAGAAAGCCAACTTACACAATACAACAATCTGCTCTTCTGCGAACACAACCGTAGAACACTACAGTTTACATTCGCAGTTGTACCGATAAGCACAATGGGAACTGCAATGCCACGCTACCCAGACGAACTGTATATATCTGCATTGCATTACGTGCGTCACGCAATGCATTCCCGGCCGTCACCGTGGGTAGGCCGCGGGCGCAGCGCACGGCAGAAGAGGCGGCCTTCCGCGAACATAAGCGCGAGCGCGATCGTGCTCGTAAGGCCGATCCCGTGTATCGGCTTCGGCATGCAGTCCGTGAAAGTGTGAGTGTGTAATGAACGGTTACATGATCTAAAATAAAGGCTATGCAACTTAACAAAATGTGGCTTCGTTCAACTTCAATGTTCAAAAAATGGAATCCTAAACAAGCAATCAAATCACATATGCATCGCATCGGGTCGCTCAGCATTTCTTCTGTTCGTGCGTGGTCGTTGGCTTTGGACTTTGGCTTTGATTCAGTTTCACGTTCAACCATCTGTCTTTAAGAAAGGGGCTTTGATTTTTTTTCTGTCATCACGGACCATTATGCCCTGTGCTGCCTATCGTCATTGAAAGACCCGACTGGCCGCCTTGGTCGCTGGGCACTCAAACTCCAGGAATATTCTTTCGTTGTGGTGTACAAGTCTGGCCACTTACATTTGGACGCCGACTGCTTGTCTCGTCACCCCGTCAATCCTCCTGACAACAACCACCAGGATGCCGACATTTCCCTTCTGGTATTCGCGACATCGTTACCCAGTAGCGAAAGGACGTCTCTCTACTGTCGATCATCGAGCGCTTTACTTCTGGCCAATCAGATCGTTCAGTCAGAATGTTGGTGCTCCACGATGACATTCTTTACCAACGCAACATGGTCTCTGATGGGCCACATTTATCACTAGTTGTCCCCCGTCACCTCCATTCTACTGTTCTTGCTGAGCTCCACGACGTACCCACTGCCGGACACCTTGGCACATCCCGCACTTACGACAAAGTGCGATGTCGCTTCTTCTGGCCAGGCCTGTACAGCTCCGTGCGACGTTACGTTGCGTTTTGTGGCGTCTGCCAGCGGCGAAAGAGGCCATATGCGCAACCTCCTGGCCACTTTCATCCAATCGATGTTCAGAAGGAGCCTTTCTTCGGTGTCGGCATGGACCTTCTTGGCCCCTTCCCTACATCCATAAAAGGGAACAAATGGATAGCCGTTCAACAGATTATGCGACGCACTATGCTATATTACACGTGCCCTGCCCACCAGCTGTGCTACAGATGTAGCAGACTTTTTACTTCAGGACATGATTATTCAACATGGTTGGCCGAGGCAGCTTGTGACAGATCGTGGCCGCTACTTCCTGTCCCAAGTTGTCGAAGACATACTTCGTTCCTGTTCCACCGAACACAAGCTCGCCACCACCTATCATCACAAACGAACGGACTGAATGAAAGACTTACTCGCACCCTTACAGAGATCATGTCTATGTAGGTTTCGGCAGACCATCGCGATTGGGGCAATATTTTGCCCTACGTGACACTTGCGTGCAATTCGTCATGTCAGGATACCACCGGTTTCTCGCCTCTCTACCTTTTGTTTGGTCACCATCCCACCCTGCATGCCTTTTGACACCCTGGTACCTTCGGTGTCGCGACACACCACAGAATACGCCCACGACGCCGTTGGTCGGGCTCGTATGGCTCGCCAGATTGCCTATGCTTGACTTTCAGCGTCTCAAGCGTCACAAAAGGCTCGATACGACAGTCGCCACCGGAACCTTGACTTTTCTCCCGGATATCTCGTTCTTCTGTGGACTCGACGTCGCTACGTCGGCCTGTCCGAAAAACTGCTGTCAGGCTATACTGGGCCGTACCAGGTATTTGGACGTTTAATTGACCTAAATAACGAAATCGCCTCTGCAGAAAAAACGCCTAAACAGAAATTTAGGAGTATACTTACGCATACTTAGGCTACTCTAGTAAAGTTTCTGCATTGTATTGTTTATTAAGTGCAAGAGGTTGGAATTTGAAAGCAAGAACGAACTTGATGACAAAACTGGACAGTTTCCGAAAATAATTATCCCCAACCATAACACCGGTAAAGTTTTGTTGAATTGCTAATTTCATTTCTCTATACTGCTTGCATTGGTATTCTTTTGCGTTGTAAGTTTTCATAGGGAAGCAGTGTCCCTATAACTCGATCACTATTTTGGAACCATTAGAGAAAGAGATATAAAGAGGATTGTACGATCTAACAATCCTCCAATGGGTTTAATGACGATACTAAATTACGGCAACTGCGTCCTCACTCCAGAATAAAAAAAACGCGAAATTATTTCTCGCAAGAGATGCACGGCAACGTACAGTGCATATGACGCAGGCGATACTCATTTACTTATTCGGACGCATAAACATGTTAATGTTAAGCAGTAAAAATGTCAATGCTTATCACGTGACCTGTGGGACTTTGCGGCCTTTCTCTGCAATGATAATCCCGCACACAAAACCTGCGAGCAGCCGCTGCTCACCTGTCCGATTCCGAGGACACGTCCGGCAGCAGCCGGGATAGAGGCGAAATGCAAGAAGCTCGTGTATTGTACGATCAATGTGCACGTTAAACATCCCCAGGTGATCAAAGTTATCTAGAGCCATCCACTACGACCTCCCTCATAGTCTTAGTCGCTTCGGGACGTTAAAACCGACGAACACCACAAACCAAATCAATACATGCGGGCGTACAATGAAGTTGAACTAGCGCATCCGTTAGCCTTGGTGAGCCTTGCAAAAGCGTCGACAATGTGCTAACTTCTGGTGACGCTGAAAAGATGGTCTGAAGAAAGTCGCTTTTATGTCACATTCCAGTCACAGATGCGAGCACTTTCACCGCAAACCAAAACTCCTACGAAACAAACCGAGCGCATTCGAAAAACGTCAACCTAAGCGAACTAATACCGCGCTCAACATGAAGACGTACGCAAGAACTTTTTTTTAAAAGAGCCAGGCGTAAACTAGAGTGAAAAGAAGAGGTACTGAAGAATCATGGGGCTTCACAATGCCTTGCGTTTTTTGCAAGCTATTTGAAGTAAGTTTGCCCGATCCTGCGCATCCACACTTTGTGCGTTGCGGTCGCCAGATGGTAAACAGAAAAGGTCGTTTGCCTTTGCCATGTCGGTTGCGGCCACCGAAGGCGCAACAGAACGGCTTCACAATGACGTTCTCGTGCCTAACACGAAAACGGATCTGGTCCGCTAACGCACTCGATCAATTCGTCTGCGTGTACAGCCTTTTCCTCGCAGTGGTCCGAAAAGGGCGATCGGAGCGCGCCGAAAAGAAAAAATATATACAAAAGCACAACGCGTCCTTCCACGTGACACGGATTCGCCAATGGGGGACAGAAGCAGGCCGGGGCGACAGGAGGCAGTGAGGAGGAAAGGCCGGGGGTAGCACGGGGTGGCCGAAAGATCTAAAAATGGTATTACTTTTGATAGATAGAGGGGCTCTAGCACTGTCTACGCATCCGCTGCAGCGGCGGCGCCGGCCGAAAAAAAAACCAGAAAGCTCGCCTTCTGGCGTAGCGTTCGCCTCAAGCGTTTCCCTGTAAGGATTACGGCTGCTTCATCTGCATTTGCTGGAAACGGCCGGCAACTGTGTGGCCGCTCTATATAGTATAGCGCCGCGCGTTGCGGCTCTGCCACCCGGTGCGGTTATCGCTGCGATGCCTCAATATATCACGAAATGAAAACACGTATAAAGCTGCGCTCAAATTTAGCATTAAGAAGTATCGTAATCGTCGGCGAATTTTTTTTTCCGAGAACTCATTCGGCACGTCAAGGCTTGACGTAGTTGCTCCTTGCAAGCGCAGCCGGCAGTTCAATCTGAGTATGGTTGCTAACACGTGCAGATTCGTCTTATTTCTAAGCTCTGTTATTCTCAAAAACACTTGTGAAAATACACGCGCACATTTGGCATTTGAAATAAGTGATATCTCTGTAAGCAGCGACCGCGTGCCAGAAGCCTAAACAGCTTTTCTGGTCTAACATGCTGACAACCATTTGTAAACGTTGAACTTCCCACTCTAACACCAGAGGGACAAATTCAACAAAATGAGGTGGTACTGCTGGAGTCAGCGCCACTTTGTGGGCTTCGTATGTTTTCTGGGTTGATCGCACTTACCCTGCGAAGTGCCGATGAAGCGTTTGGCAGCCTCGGTTGCAGCTGTATTGCCCTTTGCTTCAGAAAAAGGAAAACTACGCCCTCGGATGCTTCATTGATCTTCATTCAGAAAACTGATTACGGCCTCGCTGAAAACTAAATCAAAAGTAACCTCAATATGCATAACGGCGTCGTGCTCAGGCAGGGGAGGACCCTGTTCAAGGCTACGTCATATTGGTCTCTCTGATCAGGTGATAACACAGCTTCGCTGGCCAACCACCTTCACAGCGTTGATTGGAGCCCAGATTTTATTTCAAGTTTTGCGACCGTCTATGTCTAATGGTAGGTCTGACGTGATTTTATCATCCTCTTCATCATCATCTTTATGCTCATCATCATCTGTATGAAGCGTGTACCTCAGCTGCCGCTGAGGTACACGCTTCAGTGTCCATCGCAGTAGACACAGCACCGACGAAATCCTTTGAGCAAGTGATGTGCGGGAGGCAGCGCGCTCATTTTCTGCACTCATGGCGTGGCGCCACATCCTCCTATTGTCTGCGCCGTCACGTGACCTATGACGCACGCACTAGGCCACCCCTTTAGTCAGCCACGTGACTGTGACGTGGCGTGTGCAATCACGCACGCACTAGGCACACCATTAGAAGCGTGGAGCCGTCGTGGCATCCGGTAAGCGTGCTCGTCTGGCATCCTGTAAACCGGGATTCTATTTCCACCCAGACAGAAATCTTTGAAATGTTCTGCTCAAAGCTATTTATTAACAAGAACCTCCCTGATAAACGTGACGTCAATCCGAGCATTTTCCGACGTGTTCTTACTCTTTGCGGCATCGGCCATTTTTGGGATCATCGCTTGATCACGCCCGATTTCCCGCCTCATGGAACATATAAATCGCATTAATAAATTGCACCGAAATATAAACTAAAAGCAGCCAGGCAGGCTGTCGGAGCCATCGTCTAATTTTAAGCGCCAAACACTCCCGAAATCTAGCAGATTTCGTGCAATGCAGCCAACAGCGGGAAAGCCGCCAAGATGGCGTCGATCTTACACGCCGACTGAGGCCGCAAATCACTTTGAAGCACTAGCACACTTACTACCCTAATAGGTGTCTCGACTGCCCGTCATGGTTTTTGTGTTATAAAACAAATGATACCTGAACATCCTCATTACATCAAATATGCGTCATCAAGAGCACGAATAATTTTAAAGAGCAAACCTTTCTAACCTTCCCGTGCCTACTTTCCTAACCCTTAGTTAGGCACGACACGTCAAAGTATCTCAATCTCGCAGATATGCGTCATGGTGATCGGGTTACATGCATACATGGGACATATTTTCAGTGTGGCCCGGGTAAAACAATCTGACAGAAAGCACTAACGATGGTACGAGCGTGAACGATAGCTTTCTAGATTCCGTTGCATTACTACAACACTTAATTTTTCGACCGTCTAATGCCGTATGAATAAAGCAACAATTTCAGGAAGTTATTGCAGACTTTCATATTATTCTGCAAGGATTTTCGTCAGATTTATTTTCACTCAACGTGGCTCGTCGATCACGATAGTGTTCTCTTCTGTGCTGTGAGGTCGGGTAGCTTTGTTGATTTAGAAATTATTAAAGTTCACAGTTCACGAAAGAGGATTGCCTGTAGCTTATAAAGATCGCACAGAGACAAACTTAAGTTAATTTACGAGACGCACGCGTTTAGTGCAATTGAACGCGAAGTGAAGGTATCTAATTTATGTGCTATATAAAGCACGTCAACAGTGTACTTGCCAGAGGTTCAAGTTCACAGGCTATGATACTCGTGGCAGCAGCAATCTCTTTAGGTGAGTGGACCGATTCTCTCAGAAAGTAAAGTAGCGTGGGCTAAGTACTCCGACCTTCGAATGTATCGATATGATGCCGTTGAAGTGATCTCTTTCAAAGATGCAAATTTCTTCTTTTAAGATTTAGTATGGACTGGGGCAATTTGAATTGCATATAGGCTAAGATCTGGAGCACTGCGAAAAGAAAAGCGCGACAGGTAGCTTGAGCCATGAAACGAAATGGGACAGACATAAATTTAAGAGAAATACTGATTTGCTGATTAGGTAGGAGAACCGAGTTGCTGATATTCTAGTTGAGATTAGAGGAAAGTGTTTCCGGCAAGTTGTTGATCCGTAGAACAGATCACCAGCGCCCTTTCAATATAAAAGAAGGCAAATCAAGGGAAAAGAAACAGAATCAAGGTTGGTACAAAATTGAAGGGAGTGATCAGGTTGAAGAATTTGCAGGCATATGACGGAGTTCGGAGGAAGTTTGACAATGGTCACTGGAGATCCGCTGGATAGGAGGTGGTCCTGCTGGGGCTGAGTATTCCTGTGCTTGCTCAGTTTAAATGGCATAGAAAAAGGTTATCACTTACGTGCATTGAACAAGGTGGCAACATTGTGGCAACGAATATCACGCTTGCGTAAGAAAATCTTGATAATGTTGAATGGCATCCTGTCTATATGCTTTACTAGTTGCACATTTGCCATATCTCTGCGAGAAGTAACTGTGCTGGAATTGGTTGTATAGAGTTTAGGTAAACGCGACACAGCAAGCTTTCTAGGATTTCTGCGTTCGCGTATGTAACAACTGGCATTAATCATGCTTCGATGCGAATTGTCATGCAAGATGGAACAGAAGTGCTTGTCGGTATGGTGGATGAAATGTAATAAGGGCGGTGGGTTTGAGAGGGGGGAGGTGCTATTTGCGTACAATGATACCGCAACTTTCTCGTTCAAGGTGCATAGCTGAGTCGCATTGAAAGGCACTAGAGTCACATGCAGGAATTTAACATGGAGGAATTTCAATGCAAGAACCTTCGGGTCCTCACGTCATCACCATGCCAAGTGGCGAGGTGGCAGAATGCTGGTTCGCTTTGTTGGTCTAAATTGAATAGGCGTGTTCCGGGTAAAACGGTGAACATGAATATGTCAGGCTCTAATGACGCTCTAATAATAAAAAAGGAAAAATGTTTCCGTTGGCACTTCGGTGTCTTGCGGGAGCGCCCTGTTTCGATCTAATAGGGAAATGTGTAACCTGAGTTCTTATAAGTGCAATGTGGCGTCCACGAGAAAAACTGTAATTGTAAAACAGTTGGTATCCCTCTTGCAATGCTCGTACGAATGAATATATGAGCTTGGGGCGCAACTGTGTCGAGAGTTCGCTGCAGTCGGATCAATGGTAGAACAGACACTGCGGAAAGCGCTTCTAAGCTTGTTATTTTGCTGGTGGCTGAAAATGAGGCTGATGTTTTTGCATATTTCAATGCCCTGTCGGTTGCAGCGCTTGACATTGGTTTCGTAGCATTAACACCTAAAGAACACACACACAAGAAAAGTTGAGATGTCATTCTTTAATTAAGGAGAATAGTAAACTGGGCAAGTTGGCACTGATTTATATTCTAATATACCACTTGAATATGCAGAAGACAAAGATAATGTTCAATAGCCTGGCAAGCGAACAAGAATTCAGGATCGCCAGTCAGCCTCTAGAATCTGTAAAGGAATATGTTTATCTAGGTCAATTACTCACAGGGGACCCTGATCATGAGAAAGAAATTTACAGAAGAATAAAATTAGGTTGGAGTGCATACGGCAGGCATTGCCAAATCCTGACTGGGAGCTTACCACTGTCGTTGAAAAGAAAAGTGTACAATCATTGCATTCTACCGGTGCTAACATACGGGGCAGAAACTTGGAGGTTAACAAAGAAGCTCGAGAACAAGTTAAGGACCGCACAAAGAGCAATGGAACGAAAAATCTTAGGAGTAACGTTAAGAGACAGGAAGAGAGCGGTGTGGATCAGAGAACAAACGGGGGTAGACGATATTCTAGTTGACATTAGGCGGAAGAAATGGAGCTGGGCAGGCCATGTAATGCGTAGGATGGATAACCGGTGGACCATTAGGGTTACAGAATGGATACCAAGAGAAGGGAAGCGCAGTCGAGGACGGCAGAAAGTCAGGTGGGATGATGAGGTTAGGAAATTCGCAGGCGCAAGTTGGAATACGCTAGCGCAAGACAGGGGTAATTGGAGATCGCAGGGAGAGGCCTTCGTCCTGCAGTGGACATAAATATAGGCTGATGATGATGATGATGATGATGATGATGATACCACTGACAATGGGACGCAAATATATACTTCAACATCGTATTTTGTGCTAGTCATATTGAAATAGACCAAATATTCTAACGCTCAGCTCCTGTAAACGCATGTCAGGTAGAATTTGGGAAATTCACCAGTGAAAAGCGACGCGCCACAACGCATGCTCAGTGGGCTCGCGAGGATGACCGCAATACGAAGATGTTGAGAATTTATTGAGGTCACTCAACATTCGTCCCATATTTTGTTTACCTTCCACTAGATTTACTCTAACCTCAGTAAGGGGGGGGGGGGGGGGGGCAGGAGCATAATAGCCGGTAACCGCACTTATGCAAAGTTTTCTCGTGGTCTCATTATACTTCTCGGTTTCGCCCTCTTCGATGATCTTAGATGCGATTCAATTCAATTTGAATTCATTTCGCCTTCATATATTTCCGTGATAGCCGAGGAGCCCGCGGCAACAGTTATTCTCGATAGCTTAATTCACCGGGATCGTAAGTGACTACTTTAAGGTGGCTTGCAGCGCTTCTTCAGCTGCTGGGCACGTTCAGGTGTAGAAGCATCATGGAGATGATGCATTTTGCATTATTACGTAGAACACAACATTTTTTTCCGGGATAGCATTAGAATGTCCCGCTCCAAAAGAAATAGAAGATGGCTGACCGCCGATCGCTCTGGCACTGGCTACTCCGAGGCAGCGGGCAGAATAGAATTATTTGCGTATAGTAAAAAAAAATTGTACGGCAGTATAACGTTGTCGAGGGCTTTCGGCATGTATACGACATTGCCATGCCAATACTTTTCATATATCTGTCAATAGGGTCATCGTCACCGTCTTCAGCCTATGTTTAATGACGAAGGCCTCTCACATTGAGCGAAGTCCTCTGCTGTATCTGTGTTTAACTGTAAACATTTATATTAGTTGTGAATCTAGTTTCCATTTTGGCGGAAAGCGAGTGAGTTGTTGAATGAAAGTTCAATAAAGGTCAAATAAAGTTGCAGTGACCCTGTGCATGCAAAGCCGTGATAACCTTTTCTATTGTGCAACCATTCTTGTTCCAGCCGCTTTTATTGTGCTGTCCTCCGGAGGTGACACGACATGCCCGGAATCAAAGTGTCCTGTAAAGGTAAGCTAAGCCTTACCCACTTGCAGAAGGTCGCAACAAGTTGGTGTAAGGCTTCAAAGGTGCCAGGAGCAGTAACAGCACTTGAACGGTTCCTTGAAAACAGTGACATGATTAAAATGTATCTACCCCACATAAATGTGCGTTTTTATTCTTCACACGTTAGTCTTATGTCTGCGTTTTATTGCACTGTCTATCTGTTTCATGCATGCATTAAACGATAACTTGTGAGGCTCTGATGTCCGCGGACCTAGTGCTCAGTAACGAAGGGGCGTCAGTCGCAAGTACTTCGCACAGGATGTGTTTAGAATGTGCTCCGATGTGCACCTTGAGCGGTTTAACGTAAAGCTATTTCAAACTATTTCTATTTCATTTCTGCAATCAGCACTCCACGGTTGGTCGTATATTTTTCGGGCCACTCCCGCTTCGCCAGTCTGTCACCGGACGCTGCGACGTCCGCGAGAACACCCCACCTGATGTGACGTGTACACACTGATTATGCGTAATTTAAACCGAAAGAAAGAAATATAAACAATTACGATCTGCGCCTTTTTCGCTATTAGCGCTCCGCTATTGGCAAAAAGATCTTGGGTGGCGCCCACGTCGCCTGTCTGTCACGCGACGTAACAAAACCGCGAGAACTCACCCCGTCAAAGTTAGGTGTACGCAGTAAAGATGCATTATTATGTAGAACACAACAATTTCTTCAGGTATACTGTGTGACCCCGTTCCAAAAGGAATAGAAGATGGCTGACCGCCGATCGCTCTGGCCCGGGGGACTGCGAGCCACCGGGCAGAATAAAATTATTTGCGTATAATAAACATATTAGGGGGTACGGCAGTATTTAGTTGTCGAGTGCTTTCGGCACGTATGCGACATCGCTTTGCCAACTCGTCTTCACTGAGGATCCGTTTTAAGGGCATTTTTATTTTTCCGCTGCACGCTACCACGATTTTCGGCCAGCTACCGCGAACTAAGCAAGGAGAAGCGGATCAATCGCAGACGCCGTCATCAGCTTCCTAATCTGGTTAGATATAGTTACTGCGTTAGCTCGGCTGCAGGCAAACCCCCTCCACTTCTGCATGCTCCCAGACCCTTGTTATCCAATTGCTTAAGAATATCCTGTCAAGGTAGGCAACGTTATTCTCTTTCACCACAAATATACTTACCTCCTATAAGCGAAAACAGTGTTTCATTGAGCTGTTCAAAAAACGCTGCGGTTCATCGCCCATTGTTTGCGTTGGCGGTTACGCAAATTTGTCGTCAGAAGACTGGAATAAAGTCAAAATGTAATAGTTTTTTGTGATACGGCCCCTTATAAACACTATTTCTATAATAACTATCAAGTAAAACAGCATTCATTGCCACCTTAATGCAACGAGGGGTATGTTTATCTTAACTGAGAGATTGCAGAAGTACGACCGAAACATTATTTATTTTAGAAAACGTTCAGTTCGTTTGTTGTTATAACATGACAACTCTTATGTGCCCTGTACAATTGGTGTTTTTTTTTTTGTGCTACTGCCTTTAATTCTGCTTTAATGCTTTGCAGCTATGCACATTTTAAATTACATTCTATTCCGTTGTTCCTCATTTGTGGGTAGTGGGCCAGGATAATGCAGGCAAGGATTCTATTGCAAAGCTATTCCTTTTCGCGCTTTATAGGTCGTCTGAGTGACACACCGCGCACTTCATCTGCGGGATCGGGTAGGCGTTATTGGTTGACACAAAATAAATACAATATAGAAAGAGGAATCCGTACTTTACAAAGACTGTCTGCTTCCTACCCTATCTGCTAAATATATGTTACCAAGTTGCGATACATTGGCACGCAGGAGAAGACATGGGCATGATATTGCGGTGCGTTGATTTTTTGTAAATGTTGTCGGAGAAGGATTTTTACCTGTCGGGTTGTACGGTGACCAACTTGTCAGCAACTAAGGAAAACTCGTTACTTGGTGTTTCTTGTCTGCGGGAACGTGAGAACAGTATTTTTTGCAGACGTGTGAAAAGCGTGAACTTTTTTTTTGTCACTACAGTAAAATGCAATACACATTACTCAGATATTTTATGCAATTGGCGTTACTGATAGCATTTGCGCAGTTACTTTTGCACACATATGGTTCGTTGCAAAGGTCGAATGCTACTGTTTGTGCTTCTATGCTTTCTAATGGAAGCACATGCAATGCTTCCATTCTGCTGCGGGTATTGTCACATCTAGCTAAAATGACTGTATCAGAGTGGCTTCATGCTTAGTTTCCAGATTGATTTCGTTTATTGTAATAGTGCAGTCTCCTATTTGGATTTTTTCTCTAAGGCACAAAATCATGATGATTCCTTTTTTGAATGAGTGAGTATAAAATACATATTTGTAGGCAGGTTCACTATGTTTTTAATTCTGCTGTAAATGGCCAACTTTTTCGGAAAAAGACCGCAAGAAAATTTAATAGTTTACTACTACACGGTTTTTAGTGTTTCCGACAGAAATAACTGTTATACATGGACACAGGAGCGGGTTTTCGTAAATGTGCTTGAGGCGTGTTCAGAAAGCGGTTCGTTCGTAGGGGCGCTTTCGTATTAGCTGGTGGCCTTCTTCACTAATATGTGCAGCATCAGCATTGGCTGAAAGTTAACAAGACAAACAATTCTGGCCTAAGAACTTTTTGTGCGTAAGGGCCCTGACCTATTTAGATAGTTTTATCAATCTGGTCTTAGCTGTCGAACATGAGAAACGATGTGACCGGCTGAGAGCTCCTGTGTTTCTTGGCATAAAATTTGCCATTGACAATGTTCGTCATGATATCCCCTGAAGGATATTTGTACTGGAACAAGGCTGAATCGAGAGATATCCTCATATTCGAGAGACCTGCCTAATTTTTATGCGTACACTGGATTTACTTGGTAACACGTAACCACTGACAAATCTATACCAGCAGTTTTACTTCTAAAGAACTTCGGAGTAAATATTGGTCGAAAATTAAAAAAATAAAGCTTAAAGAATAAGCTTCTTTACTCCGCTGTACAATGGAGACACCACTGGATATATGGGAAAGATCCACGCTTCAACTTTGCTACCTCTCCCAGGCAACCTGCACTACTTTGCTCCGGTCCGTTCAGAAATTAAACTCACTCACGTCCTGGTATTTCCAAGCGTTTAAGCTGAAGCATAGGAACAATCTAATTATGTTGCTGCACATATACCTGGATCACACCTGCAGGGGCCACGCCTGCCTAGTTCCGACATTCATTTTTGAAGAGCAGTTCCTAACTCATTTGCGGTTCCTCGCGAGACATCAGTGGAACATTTTGCCTCAACTTTCGCAAATTCTGCGGTGCCTTTGTTTCTCGAAGCCTATCAAATCACACAACCATTTTGTTTCCACTTAGTTAGCGAACCCTTAAGATTTCTCGCAGATCCTCTATGGCATAGACGCCTTCACCGCATCCGGTGTTCTCTATTTCCATAGCAGCCAAAAAAAATCAGTTACCAATGGCAGGAACCATAAAACTAAAGCTGTGTCAAGTTTCTAAAGAATACGGCCCCACTTGCCATGTGTTTGTAGTAGATTCAACCATGGCCGCTCGATGAAAACGCGCATGTTTGCTTTGATCGAGCAGCCACGTGGTTGAATAAGTCGGGCCTCTGTAACCTCAACTGTTCTGGCAATTGGCGTAATTAGGTATCTCCTTCCGATATGGAGAGCAGTAGCCATCTGCTTGCCATTTCTTTCAACATTCAAGACGATGCAACTGGCATGGTAAGCCCACCTTTTCCAGAAAACTTCGCATTTTCTTGAGTGAAATGCTGACTGTTCTTAGGAGTATACCGAACTGACTCGGATGACCTCAAATTTGCCGTGTGTTCACTGTTTGCAACTAAATCGATGAATGAACCAGCCGAGTGACAATGATACTCTCTGTATTTAGAATGAGACTGTGCTGAAGTGCACATACGTATGCCGTGGAGACAGTGTTGCTCCTCCTTGGATGGCACAGCGTGGCTATTGGAAAAATGGCACACCATGCTGGGTAAGTAAGAGCGGCCAATTTAATTTGTAATATTTTATCTCAATTTTCATTCGTCCAACTCTACTCGCGGAGCGCACCAGGTAGCAGCGATGCATGTACCGATGCATGCATACACAGAGCATATGAATCAATTTCAAAGACAATGCAGGGATTTTAGGGATGCCGGAGGCAAACATTCGAAAAGGGTAAAACAAATTTGATCGTACTCATACAGTCACAAATAGCGAAATATCATTCTTAGCTGCACTTTCTTGCAGCTCAGCAGCTGCTGAGTTGGACACACGCTTCAAGATCTTCAGGTCAACTAAGATGACTTTGCCATTGCAATGGCGTCTATCGCCTTCTGACATGGTTGTGAGTATTGTCCGATATCAGACAACTATAATCTCCGTGTTAAAGCCAAATGGCTGAAACTTACTTTCAGCCAGCCATTTCCAGAGCCTAGTGTTCGAAAATTGAGTGATGATGGCGGCAGTGTGAACCATTTAGGGAAACAAGAAGGTGGCATGGCTTGGTCGTTCGATGTGTCTTTGTCTAGTTCAATAATGGCAACGGTAATTTAAACAAGTCTGTCGTCGGAGGCTGTGGACACGTCGTATAGTAATGCAATTGTAGAGCGGCACTGCCTGAAGAAAATATCCAGGATTCTTTCCCAGTAGACATTGTCCATGGCAAAGCCCCCGTGCTAAGTCTGTTACATTGAATGTTTGAAAATAACGCCCAATCCCAGTTTTCAAGGAATTGAAGGCGCACGTTTATGTTTAATAGCTTTGAGGACCCTTGAGCCTCTTTGTCTAAATTCAATGGTTTTCAAGGATTTCAAGGAGATGTATGGACCCTGTAGGCAACGCACTCTTCCTATGTTGTCACCATGAAGTGGACGTAGCGTATCAACCGCACAGGGTGCCCTCAGGACGTTCTCACGTCCGTCGATGAAGGCTTGCTAAGGAATGCTAAGAGCCCTAGCCAGAAGCAACTGCGTCTGCCGGGTAAGACGGCCGTAATGCCGCAACAGCCAGATGTTTCTCACAGACTGAAAAAGGTTGGAAAGAGTGCTAGCGTGCAGGTCGCACTTATCTGCACCGTAAAAGCTGTCGCCGCTATGCAGGTCTTCTCCGGCGCTATGCAAAAAGATATAACAATGCAGTGCTACCCTGTGTAGCAACGTATAGTCGTTGGTGGGCAGTTTTTATAGTTCACGAGTGGGTGATTAAGCATGACAACTTCCGGGAGAACAGGGATGCACGTGAGTCTGTAAAGATGGCAACGTCCTCGCTGGCTTCATTGTGATGTAGTTGAAAGCAGCAGGCAGTGCGGTTGATCCCGTGAAAGTGCTAGATGTGCTACGGCATGGCTTTGAGCAGATAGTAGTACCTGTGTATGGAGTCTACGCCGCTACGGTAGATGAATGTATTACATAACCGTCAGTGTAAATGTTCCTACGTTGTTGGCAGCAACACAACGCATGTGGTGGCGTGCAACACCTCAATGCTGATCCGGGGTACTTGATTTGAAAGCAAATATTTCTTTGACCCTTTCGGCCGTTATCGTGATAGGTCGGAGGTACGATGGTGGTCGGCTTTGGGTGAGCAAAGACAAACGAACGCGCTGATGGAAAGGGGACGTGCTCTCGGGCAACCGAGTTGCGGGGAAGGGGGGGGGGGGGGAGAAGGAGGGGGTGTTCTCTCATCCTGTAATATGGTGAAACATTCTTGGCATACACAAGTTACGTGCACTGTAAGGGGGCTGTGAGGTCTAAATAAAGCAAGATGGCAGTAGATCTTCAAAAGACTATTGCACTAGACTAGCGCACAGGTCTGGCATAGGCTAACACCATGGATAGGTGTCACATAAAGCAGCACCAACATTCTGGGCACATAACACGATCGAAATGCAAAATATCATGTCTTTATTGACCAGTGTATAGCACCTGCGTTACTTGTAGCTTTCAACAATGTTACATCGTGCGGTATTTTCTTTACTGTCCAACGTCGTAACGCTTTACAGAATGAAGATAACATGGAAGAACATCGCTTCGCAGTTTCATTAGGTTTACTTTTTTTTTCAGTGGAACGAAAGGGAACCGCCATGTGTAGGCTGGTGTTGTGGAGGAACATGCAAAAAACACCGGGATTGCAAAGGAACAATAAAACAAGAGTGTCCACACTTTAACCGAAGTTGCTGGAAAGGTGTTGGGACAAGATGTGTCTGATAACTTTCTGATGAATAAAAAGCAGTACCTGTAAAGCGTTTCAGGTCATACTTCACATTTTCTTCTTCTGAAACCCGATATTGTTTCTGAAGCAGGATAGTGAGGTGGGCGAGTTGGTAAGGATTGATTTCAATGCGTGAAGCCTGAAGGGGTTGGTGGCTGTGCATCTTGCTGTGCATTGCGAGTAACGCGGGTATGTCGCAGTTTTTCAAGAAACAGCTATAATTTTCAAGCACGCAAGCCAGTCGACAGAATAGATAGTCGAAGCCTACAATGCCTACAACATAAGAATTAGGGATGGCACATGGATAAATAAGGCGTCCGTGATTTCTCACAAGGAAGACTTTCATTGCTTGCATCAATATTGGTTTTGTTTATCTTTCCCTGTATCACTGGAGCTTACGCTGTGTCCAGTTTGTTTTGTTTTTGTTGGACCTTTGGTTCCTTTGTATATGTGCGATTTGTCTCAATAAAGTCCGACAGTCAGCGTCGTGTTGTCGTTTACTCTTGTTTTACGTATGCCAGTTTGCGCTATTTCATACGTTAAAATGAATTTTCTTGCTATCCAGCATGTCTCAAGAGGCTGGAATGTGTGCAACAGTGATTACAAGGTATGTAGGCATTGTGAAATTCTCAGCTTATAGGTCTTCAGAGTTTGTAAGCCGGCATTCCCGTTTGCCTCGCATCTCATTGCTCGTCATGTGACAGGCCAATGTCGAGCATTTCGGCGAGCTGTACAGAAATAACTGCGCGCAACCAGCATAGACCAACGGGTGAACAAGTGCTTGGAATAAAGCATACCTGGCTGTGCTTCTTTCCGAGCACTTTCTTAGACTTTGGTCTTTCCGGTTACATAAAATTTTAGCATTGACCGCTGTTTAACATCCTCCTGAAAGAGATCAAGGTGACGCATGCGTCTGCATCGATTGCACAACTCGGACAAGGCAGCTCCATCACACCAGCGCAGTGACACTTCCTGGTCGGGGCCAGCATATATGATTTTTTTTATCGGGACCAATTGGCAGAAATGCGTGTTTGCGAACTGTTGACCTACAGAGTGCCAGTCGGAAGTTTTATCTCTCGGCCACCCCACCCCGCCTTTACAATCTCCGGGAATAATGCAGCACCTTAAGAGTGCAGCAGCGCCTCTATAGTTGCTCTGATGGGCTCACGCCACGCTCTTCAGTAATTCAGTTTATCTATAAATCGGCACCAATGGGAAATATAAGCGAATCGAGCCCTAAGATATGAAAGACAGAAAGGACAGCATAGGATAAAGTAGTTGTGTCGGTTCTCGTTACGAAGTGGGCGCGACGCCTCCACAATAAATGCTGCCTTCTAATCAATAGTACAATACTCCACACACACCTGCGAATGTTTATTCCAACCGATACTGCATAAAGGAGCGCAAGACATACTGCGCATAATAGTACCCCAGCCCCACTACACGAGAAAGAACATGCACCTGAAGAACTATAATTGGATGACGCGCGATTATTTGCTGATGAATTTCAGCTGATGTATAAAACAACACTGAGCTGAAACAACTTCATCGAAGCAAGTGGTAAAAAAAAAACAAATGCAGGGTAAGAAATAAAAAAAATTATGGACGCCTTTCTTACTGTTTTAGCTTTTATTACTTATTACAGTTAGCACGAGTTAAGTCGTAGGCTCGGTTTCAGCGGTGCAGTAAATTTTATGCGTAAGTGTCAAATGACCCATTGAGCGAAATGCAGCTCCACTAACGTGAAACCTGGGGAGGTGAGAAGCACCGTTAATGGGCTCGTACTGCCTTAGCAATGACTCATCACCCCGTAAACGCGGCCTCCCCATTACGACGACAGAAGATAAGTGAAATTCCACGCTGGAATGATGAGCGGCAACGCAGACAGCTGTGGAAGACGATGACGACGACGAACGCTGGAGCGCTCGGCACGTGTGCCCCTTGCTTACCGTGACGACGACGACAGGAGACGCCGACAGCACGAGCGCATAAGGTGCCTCGCACCTAAAAAAGCGATCTTTTACTTCACCACCAGGGATGCGATGTCCATGAAGTAGCATGTTGACATCGCTAGCCCACTATGACCATATCACACGCTCGAACAATGACTTCGCCCAAAACGATTGGAAACAGACACGTGTGGCTTTTTACTTGCCTAAACTGCTGAAGTGCCCGAACACCCTTACATTATGCAAGGTGCCTTACATTCTGCAAGGTCACCCTAACCCGTCACAATACCACAGACTCTACCTCGGTACATACCCGACTAATATATGTAAGGTCTGCCACACTGAGATAGCCACTTTAACTCACATGCTCTGGGAATGTAACGAAAACCCGCACGAAGCTAACTCCGGAACCCTTCCGCCGCGCCGGGCCGCTGCCTTGCGCAGCTCCATCCTCGGCGATCAACCCCACCTCGCGAGCCAGCAGGCTCGCGAGGTGGGGGCGAGGCAACACTTCGACGTCCCGTCGTGGGAGACAAAAGGCCTCGTGGGCGAAAGCTCTGCAAGACTATCAATAAAGTTGTTATCAACCAACCAACTTTGGTCCTTGTGGTAACAACATTAAATTGAGGACGCTAATGCTGATACTTCGTGGAAGGTTTTTAAAGGATGGCGGATTACGAGTCCCTCATTTGGAAGGTAATTGCGCTTTCTTTGCATCTTGCACATATAACTGGACATATGGTTGACAAGCTTGACAGTAATTACGGCGAAGAACATCCATTTTCAAGGCTCTATGTATATGGTAGGTATATTGCAGAATTCACGACGAAATAGAAGAACGGTTATGTGGTGGTATTGTCAGAAACAAAGACGCATGACGTGCGCGTGCGCACGCATGTATGTTCGCACTCACTCACTCACGCACACACACGCACACACACGCACACGCGCACAAAAAAGGAAACTAGCGTTTACGTGCTCAAAATAGCTGCTTTGAAATGACGCTGCTGGCCTAAGACGTTAGACAAAATTCAGCAGGCATAAGAACATGAGGACTAAGCGCCGTCGAGCATTCATTCCAATATTAGCGACTGCCTACTCCCCCAGTGGGGACAGATACAAAAAAAAATGTCACCCGCAGGACGTGAATGAAAAAAAAAACGACTCTGTAAGCTGCATTGCATTATTCATGATCAGTAGCATGCCGTGCTGCATTTACCGCAAAGGCCAGTTGGATATTTATGAATACCTCGGGCTAGCTCCAGCTGTCCCATGTGCATGCGCGCACTGCACTTGTAGAGCTAAATTAAGGCCAGGTATGAAAACAGAGCTTGTGGTAACTTAACAGCGTATGATGATGAAACTGATCAAAGCCTACATGGCTTTGATCCTAAATATTGTTCCACTAAATTTCCTCTCACTTTAATAAGGAAATTGACCTTGAAATTATAACTATTTGAAGGCGGGTATTATAAAGTGTACTCACCAGCCTTCGTCGTTAGAGTTGATGCAAAATAAACGAGCTGATCGAGGAGGAGGTGCAATTATATTACACCTCCTCCTAAGTCAGCTCGTTTATTTTGCAGAGCCGCAGATTCGCCTGAAAGGCGAAGCACCGATTGCGATATCAAATTAGTGGACAGCTATATGAAGTAAGGACAGTAGTTTTATCGGCCCTATAAACTTGTAAACATAGGCGTACTAATTATATTAACAAGCAGAGTGTCACGAGCGCACAAGCGAACATGAACGCATCTCATTCGATGACCGCGGAACCTCACTGTCAACATGCTGGTGTGAGGAAGCGCGACTGGAGCAGCGAGCGAATTGACCGTCGTTCTGCGTCTCGCATCAATGCGAACTAAGCCGCGAAAATGCAGCGCACGGCTGACTCTGCCCCCGTCACAGATGGCTTTCAAGAGACAGCGGCCGGTTGGCCGAACGGAGTAGTACGCGTCCTTCTCCCTCTTTAGCCTACCCCCGAGGACTTGAGTGCGACGGAAGGCGGCGCGCTTCCTTTTCGCTTTTCTCCCACGCGTGCGCGAGATTAAGCCGCGATCGCCGGCTCACCCTCGCATGCTTTCCCTCTCATATAGAGCATACAGCACGCGGCGACGATTTTATCGCCCTTGGACTTTAAACGAAACCTCACGGCGACGCCGATGGTGACGGCAACGTGGCCGCTGCATAGTCGTCGTTAGTCACTCCATCTTCACCAGGCCATCGTTGTCATACAAGTTTCATTATAGAGTCGTGGCTACGCCATTGTCGTGTCATCATTGTCATTGTTGTGATGTCATGATCGTCATTGCCTCGGCATCACACATTCATCGTCATGCATTCCTTCTCATACCACCGTTGAGGTACCATCGTGGTCCTTCTGCACTCGTCATTCTAATTCGACATCCGACTCTGGTCATGTTTTCATCCTCACGCTGACGTCATCACACAGTGGTCATCATACCATTGCAATGTCGTTGTCCCGCTGTCGTTTTACTATCGTCATCTCTTCAGTAACGTCATTCTATTGTCATTTCGTAGTCGTCATACCGCCTTTTTAGGTCATCGACGCCATGCCTTCGTCATTATAACATAATGCTACTTTCCACATTCAGTTGTATATTGCGCTGCTATTCTGATAGCGGCGTCATTGCGTCGTTGTCCTGCAGTTGCTATCCTGCATCCTATGTCGTATCAGCGTCGCCATGCCGTGGCCATCGAGCCATCCGGTTGTCGCCTTCCGGTTGTCGTCATACCGTCGTCATACACTTATCCTTACCCAGTTGTGCTCATGTCGGCAGCGTCAGGCTTTTGTCGCTATACCATCGTCATAATTTAAGAATGGTTTCATTCCGTTGTCTTCATAATGTCCTTGTCCTTCCTTCAGCGTCATTTTTTATTCCTCTTCCTTCCACAGTCGTCAGTGCGCCCGCATCATACAGCCGTCGTCATGCCCCCATGCTCATGGGCGACCTTGATAAGCGATTGCCATATCAACATGGAAGGATACCGGATTCCATCGTATAGAACAGTCAACGGGAGACTCAGAATGACAGCAGGAAAATGAAAAAGTTAGAACGACCACGACGGCACGACGGTGACTCGGTGAAGAGGACGCAATAATTTGCGACAGAGTGAAAAATCACAATGGCTTGAGGTCGATGAAATGACGACAACGGAATGTCAACGCTGTGCATTGGCGTCGGAGCTCAAACCCGCACTTACCTGCATCGCATACAGCCGCTAACCACCTCATACTTCGCACTCATTCTAGGCTCGCCATTTTGTCGTAGTTATTCCAGGGTATTCATGCCGTTTTCGTTCTACTGTCACCATCATTTCATCCTCTTCGGTGTATGATCGTCACATGGTCCTCTTCGTGTCATTGTGGTTGTTCCATCGTCGTCATGCGTGGCATGTGCATGAGCGAGCGCAACAAGCTTATGTTGAAGGAGACGTTTCGCAGGGAAATGTGACTAACTAGCGACTGTGGTCTCTTATAGTCAATTGTCACTAAGCAGGGACAGCTTTCTTCACAAACACTATTTACAGTGAGCAGAGAACAGTCATGAAATATTTGATTCCCAGCGTATGCCTTTTATCTTGGATCTTCTAAATCACACAGCTAAAGTTACAATACAATACGGCGTACAATCCGAACGTGATGCAGATTTACTCACGCCGACGCTAATTCTCTTTATACGGGTGGCGCAGTGTTGCTGGCGCGATGGTCTTACAGACACTACACACTGAGCGCTATATGTAGTTTTCAAAGGTGTCACAGATTTTGGCGCTTCAACTATTTATGCCGAGAGAAATTCCGCCATTAAATTTCACTGAATACGTCTGACGATGTTAGTGGATTGAATGCTTTAAGTGCGCGAGCCAATATACGGAAGCTTGAGGCGCATTCATGCTGTCGTCGTCGCCACTGTTACCGCCGTCGTGTTGTTCCACCCGATGGCGCTGGCGCGGATTCCACGCGGAGGATTATAGGGCCTCCAGATAAGTGGAATTCGTTTGAATGTAAAACAAACGAAGCGAAGCGGACGCGCCGTGAACGCTACGCTAAAACGCTTCAGTGG
>NC_051158.1:35806076-35841902 GCF_013339745.2 Dermacentor silvarum
GGTCGAAATTTCCAAAACCGTCTACTGCGGCGTGCATCATAATCACATCGTCGTTTTGGCACGTAAAACCCTAGCAGTTATTAAGGCGAAATTTTTCTGTGTCTCATGCAGAGGTGTCTATTAATGAGTTGGCAATAGCTTTGTCAAAAACTCGGCGTCACCGCGGATGGCAAAAAAAAATGTCACGTGGCCCTATGAAAATGAATATACCCGATCCCGTGTGGCGCATACCTCACTCCATACTTCAATTAAGTCCGGGATAAGCGGGTATGCGTCATACGGCGTTTTACATGTAGCGAAAGCCTATCATTAAATTTGGTGATGTATAACCTAATGTGTAACTTAATGTATAACTCATCGTCATCATCAGCCTATATTCAAGTCCACTGCAGGACGAAGGCCTCTCCCTGCATAACTCAATGCATGACTGAATTTCCCCAGGCTGTCGCCTTTAAGTGTTGCGAAGACTGTAACGCCAAGCGGAATTTTTTGAAAATTAGCGCTCGCCACATTCCTATCAAGAATGCCGACAACGGCACAATGCCGCCCTGACGAGTAGCTTTTGTGCATCGTTGCTATACTCACTCAAACCGTGAGTAGCAACAACACAAACAAGCGCCACGCATAAATAAACACACGCTAGTCGGCCGATTCCCGCAGTTTACTCCGAGAGGTGGCGCTTGGTGTCGAGAGTATAAGGGAGCGCCAGCAGCCTGGGTGCGAAGGTAGAATAATCTGGTCTATACGCGCAGACGAATAATTTATCGAGTGCATTAGCGGACCAGATCAAATGTGTTAGGGACGAGAACCTCATTGTGAAGACGCGTGCTGCTGCGCCTTCGGTTGCAGCAACCGACAAGGCTAAGGCAAAAAGGCTTTTTTTCTGTTTACCATCTGGCGACCGCAACGCACAAAGTGTCAATGCATAGGATCGAGCAGCCTTACTTCAAGTAGGTTACAAAAAACTCAAGGATTTGTGAAACGCGATGATTCTTCATTGCCTCTTCTTTTCACCCCAGTTTACGCCTGCCTCTTTAAAAAAAAAAGTTATTGCGTCCGTCTTCATACTGGGCGAGGTTTTAGCGCGCTTAGGTTAACTTTTTTCGAATGCGCTCGCTTTGTTTCATAAGAGTTTTTTGTTTGAGGCGAAAGTGCTTGCATCTGTGACAGGCCTGTGATATAAAAGCGACTTTATTCAGGCCATCTTTTCAGCGTCACCAGAAGTTAGCACATTCTCGACGCTTTTGCAAGGCTCACCAAGGCTAACGAATGCGGTAGTCTAGCTTCAATGTTCGCCCGCATGTATTGATTTGGTTTGTGGTGTTTGTCGTTTTCCGAAGCGACTAAGGCTATGAGGGAGGTCGTAGTGGATGGCTCCAGATAACTTTGGTCACCTGGGGATGTTTAACGTGCACATTGATCGTACAATACACGGACGTCTTGCATTCCGCCTCTATCCCGGCTGATGCCGGACATGTCCTCGGAATCGGACAGGTGAGCAGCAACTGCTCGCAGGTTTTGTGTACGGGATTATCATAGCCGAGAAAGGCCGCAAAGGACCACAGGCCCCTTAATAAGGATTAACATTTTTACTGCTTAACATTCACATGTTTATGCGTCCGATTAAGTAAATGGGTATCGCCTGCGTCATATGAACTGTACCTTGCCTTGCATCTCTTGCGACAAATAATTTGGTATTTTTTTATTATGGAGCGAGGGGGATGGAGTTGCCGTCTTTTTGCATCGTCATTAAACCTATTCGAAGATTGTTTGGTCTTACAACCCTCATGATCTCTCTTTCTCTAATGCTTTCAAAATAGTGTTCGAGTTATAGGGACACTGCTTCCCTATGAAAACTTACAATGCAGAAGAATACCAATGCAAGCAGTATAGAGAAATGAAATTAGTACTTCAACAAAAGTGTTACTGATGTTGATGTAGGGGGGATAATTATTTTCGGAAACTCTGTCCAGTTTTGCCATCAAGTTCGTTCTTGCTATCAAAATCCAACCTCTTGCACTTAATAAACAAAAACATGCAGAAACTCCACTGGAGTTGGCTAAGTATGCGTAAGCATGCCCCTAAATTTCAGTTGGGCCATCCCTAAATTTTAAGTTGGCCCAACCCATACTTCAAGTTCGCCCGCCCCTAAATTTCAAGTTGCCCCAACCCCAAATTGAAGTTTACCCCCAAAATTCAACTTGGCCTACCCATAATTTCTAGTTGGTCCAACCGTAAATTTTAGTTGTCCACTTGCAAATTATAAGTTGTATCCACCTCCTAATTTTAGGTTGGCCCACCCCCAATTTGAGTTGGCCCACCCCCAAATTTCTGTGCCAATTACAAATGTCAAGTTGACCCACCCTGTAATTTCAAGTTAGCCCACCCGCACATTTAAGTTGGTCCACCCCTACTACAAGCTTCTCGTACATTTTCTTTGAAGCCCTACGTAATCCTATGGGTGTTCTCTGATCTATTCATTTTATTCTTTGTTTAAATTGTTCTTTATCACTAATAAGGCTACTAATCATCTACATCTACATTATTATAACGATTAAATGTCTTCGCAAATTGCACAGTTTAAAGAAAATAACAAAGTCGCACGAGGTGCAACCACCAATCTAGTGTTTCAAAAAGCTGGCTGGCTGGCTTTGTAATGAGTAAAGCGTGCGTAAAAGAATGGTTAAAGCAACCGGCTGCTGTGCTCGACGGCACAGATTCGACTCCTACATCGGTGCACATAATTTTATTTTTTTCGAAAGCGAGGCGAGATAGAAATCCAGTTTCGCAATGTGCCACGAAAGAAGCAAAGAATGATTCGCAATAAAGAAATTATTCAGAAACAATTGACCATGATTGTCAATGTTAAGCAAGTAGCCCTAACGAACGAGCGGGGGAGGCGAGCGGGGGAGGCACTCGGCCAAGATTTGCAGCAGGGTGCCCTCTTGCAAAAAGGACAGTGTGTTCCGCAGGGTACATGCGGTTCATCAGTACGGGATGCGCAAGCGCCTGCGCTCGACGCAGGATTGTTGCCCGGTTGGTGAATTTGGGGTGCGGCAAACTTCACTTTTCCTCTCGGTACATCCGGGTAATGTCCCGAAAGCTGGTAACCGGGTGCGGTAGCTCTTCCGGCTCGTGCTCTGCCCGGATTGACATTTCTCGGGCATGGTAGTCGGCGATGGTGTTGCCTGCTACCTGCGAGTGAGCCGGGACCCACACGAGCTCTATGGCTCTTCCCGGAGGCTTGCACTTGGATAGAATGGCTCGGGCCGCGGAGGAGATTACCCCCCTGCGGAAGCTTCCGTAGGCTGTCTTTGAGTCGGTGACCACGGTGTCCACGCTCGGCTGTGTGAGTGCGAGGGCCACGGCCGCTTCTTCGGCAACTGCGGGGTCTGTTGTCTTCAGGGACGCGCTGACGATCAGCCTGTCTTTTGACGTAACCACCAACGCTGCTCGGTCACTGTGTTTTCGGAGCGAGGCGTCCGCGTAGAGGACCCTGGGGTTCTCTTCCAGCTTCCGGGCCATGGCTTTAGCCCGCGCGGTGCGCCTCTCGTCGTCCTTGCCTGGCGTCATGTTCCGAGGAAGAGGTTTGGTGTGAATGGTCGTCTTCCAGTCTTCCGGAAGGGCCGCCTTGAGGGGTACTGGCTCGATCTGCCAGCCTATCTTCATGGTGGACAACATCGGAATAGTGCATTGCTTCAAGGTCGATACACCTCCTTGAAATCCTTGAAAACTTTTTAATTTAGACAAAGAGACTCGATGGTTCTTAAAACTCCTTGAACATAAACGTGCTCCTTGTATTCATTGAAAACTGGGACTGGCGGGGACGTTTGAACATTTATAGTAGCAAAATTCGCACAGGGGCTTTACCATGTACACTGTGTATTGGGAAACAATCCTTGATATTTTCTTCAGCTAGTATCGATAAACGATTGCAACGGGGCGCGTCCGCAGCCGCTAAGGATCGACTTGTTTAAATTACTGTTGGCATCGTTTATCTAGACCAGAACAGATCAAGCGATCAAGCCGCGCCTCCATTTTCTTTTACTAGTTGGTTCACACCGCAGCCATCGTCGCTCCATTTTCGTAGTCTAAGGTCTAGAAATGCCGGGCTGAGAGTTAGTTTCAGCCATTTCGCTTAAACACGACGAGTATAGTTGGCTGAAGTCGGACGCTACTAACAACCGTTTAAGAACGAGATTGACGCCATTACAATGGTAACGAGAAACAGTAACTTAGAGAGGTGATCTGAAGAGCTTGAAGACTCTGTCCAACTCAGCAGCTGCTTAGCTGCAAGAAAGTGCAGCTAAGAAGGTAAGATGGAGATTTTATTTTTTGCAACTGTGTGAGCACGATTAAGGTTTGTTTCCCACTCCTTGAAGTTTTGCCACCGGCATCCTTAAAATCATATTGTTGTCCTTGAATTTGAGTCAAAGTGGTGCGTCACCGCTATCTCGTTTGCTTTGCGAATAGAGTTGGACGAATACAAGTTACGAGATAACATATCACAAAAATAAATTGGGCGCTCTTACTTACCCAGCATGGTGTACCATTTCTCCAATAGCCACGCTGTGCCATCCAAGGAAGAGCTACGCTGTCTCCACGGCATACGTATGTGCACTTCAACACACTCTCATTCTAAATACAGAGAATTTCTTTGTCACTCGGCTGGTTCATTCATCGATTTAGTTCCCGACAGAGAACACATGGCAAATTTGAGGTTATCCGAGTGCTTTCGGTATATACCTAAGAACAGTCAACCTGTCACTCAAGAAAATGCGAAGTTTTCTGGAAAAGGTGGGCTTATCAAGCTAGGTGCATCGTCTTAAATTTTGAAGGAAATTGCAAGCAGAATGGCTATTGGTCTCCATAATGGCAAGAAGGAAAATCAAGTAAATCATACTTGATTTTCCTTCTTTCCATGCCAAACTTGTAAAACAGGGGATTGTTTATTCAGCACTTAGGTCTGCTATCGCTAAGTCATGTACACACTGTATGCAACAAAGTTTTTCGCAACAGCTAGATAGGCTAAAGAAAGCTGGATATCCAGCACATTTGTTATCCCTAACCTGCGAAAAGCTTTCAAAATGGGTCAAGGGTGCTGCAAGAAAACAGCAAGAAAAACAGAAAAAAGAACGGTTTGCAGTGGTGCCCTATGTGCACAAGTTGTCACATGGTTTACGGAATGTAGCCAGTAGGTACGACGTCAATACGGTTTTTTCGGCTCCCTGTAAGTTGTCAAGGATGTGCCCTGTCATAAAAAGGAAACTTGAGCGGGGGGGGGGGGGGGGGGGGGGGAGTAAAAAGAAAAAATTATTTGGCGTTAGGCACGTGTCCCCTTTAACACATTGTGACACAGGCATAGTCTATCACATTCCACTCAAGTGCGGTAAAGCTTATATTGGACAGAGTGGCAGATGCCTCAATATTAGACTAAATGAACATCAGCATTCTCTTATTCTCTTAACAATCCCAACGCTTCTCATCTAGCCTCGCATTGTTTTACGTGCGGTTGTAGGCCATTGTTTGAGGACACAAAAGTCCTTTCTAGACACAAATGCCAAACTACACGCGAAATTATTGAGGCATTTCACATTAAAAGACTAGGAGAAACTTGTGTTAGCCAGGCATCATTATCATTGTCGGAAGGTGAATTTCAACATTTGCTCAGCACGTGCGTCAGTGCGAAGTAGAGTTTTTTCTTTCTTTTTTCTTGTTTAAATTTTAGCGGCTTCACCATTTCCTGATTAGATTTGTCTGGTAACTGCTATCCTTTTGACCATGTGATGTTTTCTTTGCTACGGTTTTTACAATCACTTCTATATATGTTTGTTATTCCCAATAAAGATTTAGTTGTGAGTTAGCGCTCGTCCTGTCTTCTTCCGCCTCCGTCCGTGTCTTCTTCGCGCTTATATCAAGAATATGTTACCGTACCAACTCGCCCAACTATCCATTCTTATGCAGTCCATGCTTCCCTTTTCGGGCGAAATTGCGACTTTCTTAACAGCGAAGCTGTTAAAGCTGGAGGAGAAACAACCGAAGTCCGCAGAAAACTCCGCGCCGTTGCCTAGCAACAACCAAGCCACAGCTGCGCACCAGCTGGCCCAACCTCGCCTAGCCGCTCATGCGCCGAAGCAGTAGCAGCGCAGCAGCAGCCGCGCCGAGCTACCGCAGCAGCTGGTAAACCGTTACCCGCCACGCCGAAGTTAGTGAAAAAAGCTGGTACGTATCGCGTAGCAACCATCTACGTCATAACTAACGTAAACACCCAGTGTGGATGCGCTTGGCCTCGGAGTTTGCCATATAAAGGGGTTGCGCAAACTCGTGTCAACTTTCGCAAGATATCGAGCAGCTAGCCTGCAACGCGTTCGGCAGCGGCAAGCAACAGCGTTCTCGGCACTGTGCCAACCTTGGTTAGCCTGCCTGCGTTTGTGGCATGCCAGGAACGCTGTCGCTCGTAGGCGCCGACGCGTCCAGTGCTAGTCACGCGAAATGTCGCGAAAGGGATGGTACCTCTGAAAATGATCACTCGAGAATACCTTCCCTATATACCTGCGTAGTTAAGGTTAAAAAAAAACAGGGAAGTTTGCACTCAGTCGTGCAAAGCTTAGGCACAGCGAAAATGTCGATCCTCAAGTCCAGTAATGCGAAGTGATAGCCAAATACTAGGCCAAGCAACACCTACTTAAAGACCTAGCAGCAACCAAGTTAAGACCTATCAGCAACCAAGTTAATACCTAGCAGTAGCAGCCAGTAAGACTTGAGGATCGACAGTTTCGCTGTGCCTAAGCTTTGCACGACCGAGTGCATACTTGCCCGTTGTTTAATATGGAGACAAATGTAGCGCGAAACGACTAAACCTGGCTACTTTTGGCTACTTTTGACTTCCGTGTAAACCCTTTCCTCGAGTACCCAACGGCAAAACTGATTCTTGGAATCCCGGATCGCCGCCAACTTCCACCGCTCGGTGGCGCCGCACGGCGGCTCGCGCCGTTTTAGCATATCAGATCAAATTTAAACACGTGTATGGGGGCGCGCGCATGATGCCACCCGAGCTCCAACGACGCAGTTTCACCACATACACTCTCATAGTCGGGTCAGATATGTTTATGACGCCTGGTAGCTTCCGAGGAGCTCTTTACGCTGCCCAGCAGGACAGGCCTCGTATCCTTGCAATCGCTGGCATTGCTTCGCTCCTCAAGCGAAACTGTAATTAATGAAAGACTGCACATTTGTAGACTTCTGCTTGTGAATGTGCAACAAAGCTGCCACTGCATCTTAGAATACACCTTTCACTTTCTTCGTGGTATGAACAATTCCTCTAAAACAAGGTTCAACCAATTTTCAAGCGAAGCTTGCATTGGCTCATAAGTTACGGTGGCGTTGTAGTCATGCAAAAACTCACGTGTGCCGCATACCCGCATTGCATATGAGGGTAAGAGCCAGAGATATGCGGTTATGAGCCAGGGACTAGAAAGAAAGAAGGAAGGAAGGAAATAAAGAAATAAAGAAAGGAACAAACAGCAGGTGCGGGGAAAGCTGCGCCTGCGCCGGATCACGTGACGCGCGCGACCAATCAGGGTCGTTTGGTGTGTCACGGAGAGGGAAAGGGAAGGAATTGGGGTTGGCGTGCACTCTGCCGGGCTTCACTCGCCTCAGGTCAGTTTCGGCAACCGGATGGGAAGACTTGCGTGGTCCCTTCCGCCGAGGAGCAA
Source organism: Dermacentor silvarum (assembly GCF_013339745.2). Classification (NCBI taxonomy): domain Eukaryota; kingdom Metazoa; phylum Arthropoda; class Arachnida; order Ixodida; family Ixodidae; genus Dermacentor; species Dermacentor silvarum. Next base: position 35,813,792 of record NC_051158.1, read on the forward strand.
GCTGCGTTTGAGCAACGGCGCCACGAACTGACTCGGAAAAGCGCTCGTCGTCGACTTGCCGATTCTAGCGTGAGGGCTTCCGAAGCCTATCAGTGAAGAGCCGCCGACCCGGAGTTGCGGGAGCGCGATATTGAGGCCAAACGTCAGCGTCGTCTTGCCCTCCAGGAACCCGACAACGGTGGTGCCCGCCTCGGCAGAGCTAGCGCCAACTTCCCCGGTGCGACGGCCAGGTTTCAACGCGCGTTTCTCAACCGGAACTTCGGAGCCAGCTGCAGTGCGTGACCGGTTATGGTTCGGGCACAACGTAGTACTCGTCAGTGCAATTCGTTACAAGGAACGAAGAAAACACGACAAGCTTCGCTTACCCCCATTTCCTCGACAGGGCAGGGGCTGCTGATTTTTTAATAGATAAATCACTTTAAACATCTATCTCGCACGCTATCTCAAGCTTATTTATGCCACAATTAATTATTCGACTGTATAGCTCAGCTTATAATATGCTCAGCTTCTATTATAAGTCTAGCGAGTTCGCAGTTCAACCAGTAATGGTTGTTCACTGAACGAGCCTCGAGCCTCCTGAGACACGCTGGATAAAAAACAATGGCTGCTTCAAGCGGAAGAAAAAATTGGGTAGGCTATATCAGAAATGCAGCCGAAGCTGGGGATGTGAAACGCCTTGCGCGTGCTACAGATGATGTATGGGAACTAGGGTACAGAAATATCGGCAGCCAAATGCACAAGGTACATTTATTCGCGCATTAGAGACATTAAGTTATGTTACAACTAGTGGGGGTCTCATGCTCTAATTTTGCGATCTTGCTCGCTAGCTCTTCTTATGGGCCCATTTTCTTGCAGAGCGTGTTTGAGCACTAGGGTAAACGAATGAACACTGGTACTGGACTCTCGGCCCGCCATATCTGTGCCATACGTGTCAAACGCCGGGGTGCCACAGCCAAGAGAGCATGACATTTCTACAATAAATTGCACGCTTGTAGATCGTACATCACCTGGTGAGAAACTGTTGGAGTCTGATTAATTATACCCACTATGGTTCAGTGAGCTCTCTCAAACCAGAACACTACTTATCGGAATGAAAAGCGTGCTGCCGAGCTATCGCTCCGAACGCCGAGTGAGGGGCTAAATTAAGCTCCAATTACTTCATGCGGGGGTAGGGTGCCTCAGTGCGCCCCTCCTCCCCCGTGAGGATATCGAGGCACCTTATTCGTGGCGGAACAACGGCGTCATCTGTGCACGCGAGACATGAATCATCGCATAATCGATTCTTTCCTCTACATAACGCAACCAAAGTAAGGCGCGTGGGTACTGCGGTTGCAAGGATATGAGCGAGAATAATATAACATGCTTTAGTTGCATGTACTTTTAGCAAACGTTTTTTGTCAAAATTCTGAATTATGAGCGGAAACGCTTCACCGGCACTGCTCTTTATTCATCATCAGAAACGTCCGTCGTCGCACATCTTGGTGCACCTGAACCTCTCCAGCAGCTTCGGTTAAAGTGTGGACAATGTTTCTTTAACCCGCCTTTGCAATCCTTGCGTTCATGGCATGATCCTCCACAGCACCAGCCTACACATGGCTTTTCCGTTTCGTTCCACTGAAAAATGAAGCAAAGTAAAGAACCTGCAACATAATTCATTTCTCTATCTTTATCGTGAACAGCGGTACCGTGTGGGACAGTAAATAAAATGCCGCATCATGTAACACTGGTGAATCCGACGACTAACACAGGGCGCTATATATACGGTAACTTTCGTGGGCTCCAAAAAGAAGGGCGTCTTAGGATGCGTTGGGGTTACTCAAATCTGAAACACTGATTAACAACATAGGCTACGATATAGTAATACCAGCAATAAGCACACAAGGAAATAAAAATTTTTGTCTAGAGCTTTACCCCATACATCTGCAAATATAAACGTATGGGCAGATATATTACATTTCTTTCATATTTTGGTTAATTTACACATCTGCGTATAATTTTCTGGACGCTACTAGCGTGTTGTGCATGCAAGGCGCCAGAAAGCCATCAATGGTGTCAGCTTATTTGGGAGCTCAAAATGTCACCGGAAAAGCATGCTGCTATAGCGTCTCTGAAGAGAGACAGCGTATGCTTCGTCCTGAAAGTAGAAGGCACCAATATGCCCTATGTCGCCAGCCACAAATTGAAGGGGATGACTTTCGATAGGCAATGGGCATGGCTGCAGTGTATGTGCCAAATACAGCAAGAGCTCGCCTGTTTTGTCCACATCTGCACGCTTTCGAGCAATGCCACCGTGGGTTTCGTTGAGTCATTTAAGTTATATTCAGGGCTCGCGAAGCAAACTTCGTCAATACAGACTACCTGCCCTGCATGACTATCACCGACAAGCACATACATCTCGGAAGGAACGCTAACGAATAAAAATCACCAGCCCTTCCCCTGTCGAGAAAATGGGGGTAAGCGAAGCTTGTCGTGTGTGTACCTGACCTAATACTTTTGCTTCCCTTTCCTATTACTTTTCCTTCCCTTTCGTGCAACATTGAAGGAAGAAAAAATTTCTGCAGATCCCAACGCACTGTGGGAATCGACGTTATGCTAAGCATTTTGCAGATGCCTGCTCGTCCCGAGTTGGCCGAGCCCCGATGGCGTTACCACAGTGGAATTTAGTGCAGCGTTGTCGTACTTGGACACTAGTGCACCAGGAAAGAGCACGCCTTGATGTTTAGTTAAGCGGCCTGAAACGATTAGAAGGGAAGTGAAAGCCCGGTACGAGTTTTGATAGGAACAAGGCGGCCGCGCATTGCAGTCTGGCCTTTGGAAATCAACGATCGTAGGAAACTTGCTTTTCAATCGCTGTTTGAACACCACCCAGTGTTCTGCTGCCGAGATGCCAGGATCGTTTTTGTGCGTGCCACCTGGCCTAAGCGGAGATAACGCACGAGAATCAAAGGCGAGAGTTGGATTACAATATGGAATGAAGATCCAATGACCATACTGGCATCACGAACACGAGTATATAGTCATGACCCAAGTTAGTAGACAACTTAGTCCACTGGGTCCGCATAAGTTCTTGTCATGGTAATGTCATGCCATGCACGCACGCATGTCATGAATTTATCTCATGCATGTCATGACATTCATGGAAATCATGTGATGGCTTGATATACAGACCATGGTATTTATGCCAATAATGTTATAACATACGTGGCATGACACGTCATTATTATCACACATGCATGTCATGACACGCATATCCAGAATATATTCACTAATAGAAATATATATCACGTCATTTAATCCATCATAGTCATCTCTTCTATGGCATTCATGACATGACATAAATGTCATGCATATATGTGCAAAGGAATCCTTATTCTTGTGTTTCTTTATCCGCGGATAAAATTGCCAGCGAATAAAAACATGTGCAAGCAATACCAGGTTTCAGCCGAAAAGAGTAAAGCGGTATAGGGCCAGCAAAGTTTACATACTGCGGCCAATGTCGTTGTATGTCAACTTCGCTGACCCTTCTCCGCAGAAAACGCGAGAACAAAGCACCGAAGAACGCGCTTTGTCTCCGTCTTCTATGCGTCCCGAACAGTCACAGCATAGTGTGAAGCATTTTTGGAGTGTCACTTGAGCGTACGAAGAGAAAGGCCAAACTGCAATTTACTTGTTTTCTAATACAAACCAACACGGAAAAATTTAGGTGCACTTACGTACCCAGCATGGTGTACCATTCATCCAAGAGCCTGTGGATTCATACCAAGGAGCAGTTGTGCTATTTCCACTGCATACGAACCTGCACTTCAGCACAGTCACATTCTAAAGACAAAAAAAAATTAATTTTTCCATCAGATGGTTGAATCATCGATTGAGGTTCCGAGGAATACAGAGCATTTATGGCCATCAGCATCCATCCGGCATACTTTACAAAAAGTTAGGTTTGCTTTAAAAATACCTGAAAAAGGTGGCTTATCAAGCGAGAAACATCCAGTGGAAATTGAAATAAATGCTAAGCGGAATGGATCCTGCGCCGTAAACCAGACAGAGGCCAACGAATGAAAAATGCTCATCTGCAATAATGCCTCACTCCGATTAGTACAGTCCGTAGGCCCAGCGGGGTTTCCGGGAATGATCGAACGACAAGAGTAAAGATCATTGGTCGACGAAAGAAGCTATCTCAAAAAAAGAATCGGTCAATCAAGCACCCTACGTATCTGTTACCTGCAACATATGTTCACACATTACTTTAATTACTTTTATTACTTTCAGTCCGCACCGACTACGTATCACCCAAACGGGACAGTGCTTAGCGGTGCTTTGTCTCAACGGACTCTACTAAAATCGTCTCGGAAGCAATTGTATTGGCAGCCATTTGAAAGTTAATTGGGCAACAATCAGCATTCACGCGCAGCTGAGCTTCTCGAAGAACTATCAACCATTACAGTATACACGCAACGGAGCTCAGCGGGGCCAGCAGTAATTATGAGGGATATATACCGCATACAGCAATGGCTGTCTTCTTGCAGCAGAGGCCTTTATTCGTGCCTGAAATTGTAAAGTTACGCATTCTGACGCAGCTGGTGTTAATAAAGAACACCTTGCAGAACGGCTGATATTAGTTTGTGCGACTGTGCGCAAACTCAGACCTCCGTGCGATGTGATCATAAGATTGAGTAATCGTCTATTTAGCTTTGGACGAATCTGCTATTACGTACACCACTATTACTATATGTGGGTTACCTAGTACATCCAGACTAAGTGTGGTAAATACAATACCGACAAAGCACTCTGTTGTTCCTGTATTTTCTGAGACATATGACGACTACAAAATGCTTAAACTACAAGTCCTCAAAATGCGGCTACACCATCGATCTTGTTATATATCGTCATCCAAGCAGGAGTCTTCCGAGATTTCTTCACTTCTTGATGGCCTCTTATGTTACGTAGCTGAAAATACGCTTAAAGTATTCCTAAGTAGCGTCATAAGCATATATATTTTTTATTCCGTCGATTGAACGTTGGGAAACAAAGAATATTAGGCAGTAATGATTTCATCACCTCGGAATACAACCTACACACCCACATACTCCTGCTCAATGTACCTATGCATTACCAACATATGCAAAGAAATATGCTTATTGGGCATGATCAGCTCTCATATTAGCAATCATGTGTACATTTTTCTTTCTGTAAACCAAATCTGTAAATGTCAGCGGAATAGACAGATATTTCATTGAAGGAATGGCGAAGAGGTCGGCCTGAGCTATAGTGTGCTTTAGCCAGCTACTCTGCACAGGGGTAAGAGGAAGCAGGGAAGAAAATATGGTACAAATGATGATAAGGACAGATTAGAGACATGTTAGATGCACTATCTTGCAGCACTGCTAATGGCTCGGGCCCACTTCGATGTCGTGCAAATGTTCCACGATATTCCTCACTGAAGATTGTTACATATCTTGTCAAGCGATCGACCACTGACGCAAGGGAAAGTCCTGAAGATCTACTGGGCATCGATACGCATCAGACAAATAAACCGGTAACTGGCACTCCTTCACAGACGTACGAAGGCGCATAAAGTCCGAGCTTCATCAGCTGTTTCAGTGCAGCTGCAATAAGCGGCTCCAGCACGGCAAGCACTTGTGTAGAGGAAATAGCAGCCGGCCTTTCGAAAGCAGAGAGAACCACGTCCATAGAGATGAGTAGCCATTTCAGCAGGCTCTGAATTGCCTCTTACACGTTGGTATCGGCCCCTTTTTTTTGGCGGAAAGCAATACTGGGTTCGTCAGCTTGTTTTCTCTCCAACTTGTGCGAAGGAGCATTGCGGTGTGTGGTGGAGTGCACGGGTCTGGCGGGCAGAGAAGGTCATTCTAATGTCCGAAGTGGCCGGTTTCAAAGAATAACCAGCTTGCTCTGTCGGTGTATGTGGTTGAATCAAAATAGGTTTATTTTTTGGCTTATGGAGGACGGCACACGGGGTGGGAGAGAAGGCGGGTCTGGAACAGGCAATTCATCTCGATTGAGCATTCTACGAGATATTTGATGTCTGTGTCGTGAAAGGCGACGCATTTAAAATATCTGCGATGCGCACAATTTAATAACCAACTGTCAAGATGGTTTTAGGAAGCCTCATTTATCTCAGACAGCACTTCTCTTTCAGAAAGAGCTTATCCTATAATAAATGGAACGCAAAGAAATAATATCAGGTTAGTTCTTGAAAGGTTAGAAAGCTTTTGAAAGGATTAGGGTAACGCAGGCTTTTGATTACCAAGTGTATGAAAGTATTAACCATAACGCATTAATTGCAAGACATCACGTTATCCTTTCTGTTTTTTCGTGTGTTTCTAAACATAAACATATGCCATTGTTACCAGAGGGCCCACGATGCGGCGGTCGGGCATGGCCTGACTGTCCCAACGTGGGAGCGCCCGCTGCGCGCTGAGTCGCGTACCTCAGGACTTTCATTAAAGCTTTACATCCATCTATCCATCCATTGTGTCAAATCTAAAATTTCTTCGGCAGCTAGAAACACTTATTAATGAGTGACGTAAACGTTCAACCAATCCCTGCTGATGTCTGTGAAAGGAGCATACTGGGGTCTTTACTTTCCATCCCCTATACTAGCGGTAGTGTCCAAATTCACCTCAAACTTATATTTGTTTTTTACGCGGACAACGCCACCTCTTTTTTTTTTTTTTTTTTTTTTTTTTTTTACAGCATAAGCTGTTATGGGCTCATTCTAATAGCCGTTCCGGTTCGCGATGGTGTCCGCAGCCGCATCCACCGCCACCGCTGGTGACCGTAACCGCTATCGTCGGAAATGCGAAAAAAAGTACCCGGGCCCCGCCGGGATCGAGCCCAGGCCCGTTACGCGGCAGTCGGATACTTTAACAGAAATCCACGCAAGCGCTTGCTGTCAGGCAGCGGAAAAATTCCCTATAGACGCGCCCTAGGCAGGCGCGCAGGTGCGGACGACGAGATGCGATTCAGACGAGGCGCGCAAACAACGCGATTCCGAGCCTCCGCCAGTATGGTGGCACCGTCTAGTTAAGATGCCTGCAAACGCAACGTGCCCGACATGCAAGTTGCATATAGCAGTTGCATGCTGCATGTAACTGTACCTTGGTAACTCAAGCAGGCTAGGTGACTATTTGTCACCAGCCCGTTTTGAAGATTCCAATAACCAATTATGATCATCATCATCATCAACAACAACAACAACGTACCATGCACGAGGTCAAGGGATGTGAGATGTGCGCCATGTATTCTGGATACCTCTTCGGTACACGTTATGGCGTCTCCTCGCAAGGTACGAACCACTGCTGAAGAAGCGAATCGTAGAGCTACGTGCGCGGCTACAACCAGGCATCAGCTGCTCAACAGATTGCTGTGCAGAAAGCATTACAAGCCGCATTCTCGCCGTCGACGCCGGGCGGACAGTTCAGATCGTTCTCGTCAAAACGAGGCGAAGAGACTTTGTCGCGAAGACCCTGGTGTGCGTGGTGCCGAAATTGGAGCTACTCTTTAGCCGCTCCACCAGCTTACGCTGTGACTGTGCTGCGCGCGCCGCGCAGGCCTGTGACTTTTTTGAAGGGCACACATGCGTCCGATGTTATAGGCTAAACCGAAAATGGCTGGCGTTCACTTCACCGCTTGTGGCTATGTTAGAGGCTCTTTAACTCTGAAATACCTAATGATGTGGTTTTCAGAGTCTCAAATAAAATCAGTGAAACTCATGCCCGTTTTCCTCAGAATCGGTTCAACGACTATAAAAAGAGTTCCTTGCGTTGAAATTTTAGGAGTGCTATTAGAAGAGCACCTGTCATAGAACGTATATGTGTGTTTGGTGGCACTAAAATCCCGTACGACGCTTACGTGCATCACCTGCCACCGTCCCTTTATCCTCCCGCCCCTCGTGCTACCCCTGTTTGAACTACATCCGGTGCTTGTTTGTACTGTGTCGGATACCATCAAATCAGCAGGACAGCACCAGCAGCCTGCAGAAGCAGTTCGAAAATCGAGGGTAGAGTCAAAGTAAGTTTCTCCTTAAAGCGAACATGCATGACTGATATGTGTGCTAACAGAATACGCATTTATGTTTTGTAAATGCAGAATAAACATGTCCTAGTTTTCAAGAATCCGTTCAAGTCCTGGTGCCTTTCATGCTAGACACTAACTTGTAGTGACCTTCTTAAATAGTGTCGGGGGAAAGCTTACCTTTACGGGGCACTTCATTTGCGGACATGTCGTGTTACTGCTAGACGACAGCAGAAAGAAAGCCGCTGAAACAAGAAAGGTTGTATTGTACTAAGTGTTATGGCGTATTTTGCATTAACAGTCAGTGCACCGTTCCTATTCAACTCTTATTCAACTCTCATTTCTTATTTAGTTGCTTCCCGCCAAATACGAGACCACATTCACAGCTAGTAAAATTGGGCACAATATTAGTTATATACAAAGAAGAGCTCGCTGAATACGGCAGGCCTTCGTCCTTAAACTTAAGACGACGACTACGAGGACGGTGACTCTATTGGCAGCTGTGTCAGAAGTAATATTCACGATGATGGTGAGCAGCTGCGTGTTCCTTAAGTTTGCGTACGTGACGCCAGGAATCAAATGCGCTACACCCGATGTCATGACCTCGAGTGGCGCTGGATAACACTCCCACGTTCATGTTCATTCACGATGATTGAAAAAAAAATTTCCACGATGCTTCAGCACCCAAATGTGCCCAGCTGCTAAAGAAGTGCAGAAAGCGACGTTAGAGCAATCACACAGGTTACCGGCGCATCATATCTAGTATATGGCCGAAGAGCGTGAACCATCGAAGTGTAAAGAGGCCACAATAAACATTTTATTAGGTGTCATTGTAGGTCATTATGCTTATCTCCTTTACTTGCAGTAAACGTCTGGAAATGTAAACAAAATAACGGCCAATGATTGACAACCCTCGGTCAATTCCGAACCTCTTGGTAGTCTCGGTCATCGTAGTGAGCACGCCTTCTGATTCACTGCTTACCCCTGGCGAGTTGCCCAAATTTTACGTGAGACATTTACGCTATACAAGTTGGGGGATAGAATACTAACAGGTTTCTATAACTAAATCGCCAACTTTGGATGGACATCGACTGATCGACGTCCATCCAAAGTGGGACACACTAGGGCACTGGGTAAGTGCCGTTTCCTCTACGGATGTGTTTGTGGATATTTTGTGACGGGGCGCCAAATATATTAAAAATGGCACTGGTTATGCATAGACTATTTACAGAAAGAGGCAGCTAAGATGGCCAATAAGAAATTACACACTACGGTCCGCTACGGTCTTCTTCATCGCTCCAGGGATATACGAGCAGCGATAGACGACTTGGGCAACTGGGTGTGGCCTGGTAGCTTGCTCCTGGCTGCTGTCTGACCTAGCGGTGAGAGAACGTGCAGGTTCGGAGGAGGAGGAGGAGGAGAGCAAGGCACCTGATTGGTTGGTGCGCTCCCCAGTGATATAATGCACTAGAGAAGGAGGAAGTGAAAAGGACGCGTGCCAGTTTCGAGCGCCCCATCCGAAACAGACATTTACACGGCGAACGCGTCCGCTTGATGGATATAAAGTAAGCAAGAGAGGAAAGGTAGTGAGGTCAACCAGGCGAGAATCGGGTTTCCTACCCTACACTGAGTGTAAAGAAAAGGAGGAATAGAAAATGTAAAAGAGAGAACGCTTCGTGCACGTGGGAGGACGCACAGCAAGACTACAATCGCTCACTGAGGCCGGTGTTCTGCGAAAATATTACAGATGGTTGGGGGGATGCGCCAACCACGAGATATCGTGCGAAAGCACATTCTGTTGGATCAAAGTAGGCATTTTTTTGCAGCAAGTTAGGCATTTCTAGGCCGTTGTTTGACCGGTTGCTAATTAAATCCTTTGCAGTCGCGACGTCGTTGTTAAACTGTTGTTTTATTGCACACATGGCAGGCGCAGTAAGGCACACTGGGTTGCATATTGCATATGGGTTACTCAGTCGACACAGGAGGAGGAGGAGGAGGAGGATATCAGACTTGCAGAAAGACCGTTTTGTGGTTTCACGCCGTACTGGCCATTGTTGTAGAGCAGCAGCCTTCGCACTTGCATGCAGGGTATGCGAGGGGAAATCGTGCGCTCCGCTATACAGTTGAGCGGAAGGAGTTGGGCAGGCTTGGGCGGATATTTATACCCATTGCTCACAGAGTACAAAGGCACTTTAGTATGGGCGAGCGAACGCTTACACCTCCTACACACCTTAAACGAGGAGAACTCTTCAACGTCGGGAAAGGCCAAAGCCAAGGTCACGTACATGAGGGTAGTGGCGCAGTCCGAGTTCTTCTTGCGCCATAGTCTTCCACACACAGAACACGCAAAGCCAAACAGGTTGTCATTGATATCCCGCTTGAAGATGGTCGTCGCAGCCGTTGCCAAAGACAGACGTTCCTAGGCCTTGCGAGGCTGGTATGCATCGTCCGCAGCTGACCGGGCTGCAACCAAGGGATTCACTAAACAGCTTCTGGACAACCTCTCCGGCTACAACTGCTCGGTATGCGATCGGTTGCAAGGAATCTCTCTGTCGTGCCTCTGCCTAACGAGGCGACAATCTTGTTAAAGTTTCCCGACAGCGACCTGATTTACACTCCTTGTGTCTGCAGTCGGTTCGCAAATACCAAGTATCTCATCTGTCCGTATCCAATGCCTATGCAAGTACCCACCCAAGCCTTCTTACTTCCCTCCACTCAGCAACATAGGTGAGCGACTTATTTCTCCCAGGATTCCGTTCGTTCATTTGGTATTACTAATAAACGGCGGAGGCCAATACGCTATCAGAGTACCAGTCGTAAGAATATATATTGAAGTGGACGCAATGGCCACTTTGTTGCCTCGAAAGATCGAACACGAAATGTCTACGAACGTGCGCATCAAGAGACACATGGTGTTGAACTCCTCCTACATCCCCGGGGTAGTCAAGAAATCTGAGTTTCAACCATGGCCCGTGTTTCTTGGTGACAAAAAAAAAATCCCCCTTCCACCAAAACTACAATAACAAACTGGAAGACGTAGTTCTAAAGATGTGCGACGGCCCGCAACAAAAACAACACGAAAATGGAGTTGAATTGAACCAGATTCCAATCGAACACATCCTGAGTATACATCGACATCCGCGACCCCATACACGTCGTGACGGCATGAGTCTACATCCGCACACCGTCGTCATATGTATTCTCCAGCAACCACACTTCCTCCCCGTAACATCAATCAATGTACGCTCCTTAGTGATGCACGCACCCGACATCCACCACAACCACGTGGTCAGACTCTGCTCCATGTTGAGTCTCTCAGACACCTGCACGGATCCTGACTCGCCACTACAGGTGAAAGGGTACATGTGCTGCTGCAGATCTCGAAGTCAACACGAAAATCGTGTGGCGGGTGTGGTCATTTACCGCCGAGACAACGTACACGCGAAACGCTTGTACCTCTTCGAAGACACCTCTATGAACGTCGGTGAGGTACGCGCAGAGCAGCTAGACAATCAACTCGTCGTCGCAGTGGCCTACTTTGTATAATCCCAAACCCACCGCCGTTATGTCCTACTTCAGCAATGCCACTGCTGCCGTACAGGCATCGTCCAGCGCTTCATGCGAGAGACTTCAAGATTGCAGCTAAGAAGCCTGGTTTCCTGAACAATATTCCGCAAACCTAGAGACAATTGTTTTTCTTATGCTCTAAATTATACTCGATACATACAAGTGTTCTTCTACATGATTAATCCTATATAACAAAAAAACTTAGGTCAATAAAATTGAGAAATTCAAACCACCACCCAGCGGAGATTCTTCACCACATCTAGAGGAACGGGCACTGATCCCGTCTTTCGAAACAACAATCTGATCCGAGACATTCAGCATATAACTACTCACTTTAGCAAACACTAGGCCGTCAGTAGTACACAAATAAAGGCGACAAATAAAACTGAGCACGCCTACAAAGTATTCTTTCCTATCACATCACACCACAGCTAACCCTTAACATTCGCTTTGCACGCTCGTAACAATCCTATCAGTTTTCTTTTCTATGCTAATTAAAGCAAGTATACATCGTAATAATCACCCTGCTATAAGTCCCCTGGAAGGCCAACGTCTCTCCAACATATATTCAATAAAACTTGTCCTGCTTCAGCCGAACGTATCATATGTCCGCAAATTCTTCACTTATCACTCCGTCTAAATCTTTACCGCCATCTACTGATTCCCTTCTCTTGGTATTCATTCAGCTATTTTAATAATTTAATAGAGTGCTGGCTATCTTTTCTACGCATCGATGACTTGCCGTAAACACTTTCCTGAAATCTCAACTAGAATACCAGTAACAGGCTTTCACTACATAATTCACACTTCAGACTTTCTCTTAAATGTATGCCTGTCACGGCTCCCTCCTTGGATCCAGCCACCTCTAAAGCTTTCCACGTATTTATTTATTTATTTATTTATTTATTTATTTATTTATTTATTTATTTATTTATTTATTTATTTATTTATTTATTTACTATGCATACCTACATCGCTCATAAGACATTATTATAGGGAGTTTCGAAACAACATAGAATTGTCAAATTGTTAACATCGTATTAAAAACAACAAGGAGAAACATCAAATAAGCATTCAAAGTTCACAAAAAATAATAGTAATAAACAACCACTTATAAACTAAACATTCGCTGCATAGAGCTTTGCATACGAGAGACAATTGTATTTCCTATGCTCTAAATTATACTCGATTCAAACAAGTGTTCTTGTACATGATTAATAATATAACCAAAAACTTAGGTCTATAAAATAGAGAACTTCATGCCATTTCCTACCCACACAGGAAGGTTAGAGGACTAAACTAACACTGTTTCACTTTCTTAAGGAATGAGTCCACTTACCTAGAGAAATCGCGGCGGCCCCAAGTATCATTCTCTGTGAACTTGCACCTCAACGCAATGGAAACGTACTGCAAACCCAATGTTGAAAGTGTTTACGCCGCCCATAACGACCTCCCTACAGAGTCATAGGTGCGCTAAACGCACACTTAGGCGCCAAGTCAACGGAGTAGAGTTAATCTCTCTCTCCGGCGAAGGCTCCTGGGGAGAGGAGGGGGGGGGGCAGTTTGTTCACGGCGTCTGCGTGCGCCCGCGTTGGCCGCTCTATCTTAAAAGGCATCTGCGTCGAAGACACAGTCCACCGTGTGCTGTGCCTTCGCGGCTTACTTCGCATTGATTCGAGACGCAGCACGCAGGTCAATTCGCTCGCCACCGCGCTTCCTCACCCCAGCGTTTTGACAGCGCGTTTCCGCGGTCGTCATCGAGTGAGCTGTGTTCATGTTTGCTTGTGCGCGCGTGGCACCAAGCTTGTTCCCTGAGTTACTATGACTACGTTTGAAAGTTTATACGGGCGACAAAACTAGCATCCTTAGTTCCTATAGCTGTCCACTAATTTGCTATCTCAGATGTGGAGGAAGAGAAAGAAGTGCTCAGGGCTCACCGGTGATCTGGGCCTCTCGCTATTATGCAGTCTTTTACGGTTCTGCCAGTTTCGTCAACGTATTCTCATCAAGAATGAGCAGGAAAACGCTCGCACGACCACCTGAACAAGGTCAGCCGTCTACTTCATCGCTCATGTTTAGGCAACGTGACTTTGGCAGCTCGGACCAGCTCCATTCCCGGGAGAGCTCAACGCCCGAAGCCATGGACTCCGACAACGAATACACCGTGGTCATGGGCCGTCGTATGAAGAAGAGGATGCGCCAGATGTCAAGTGAGCAGACTTCATCTAACGAGTGGGAGCAGCAGTCTTTCATGGTCTCTTACGTGCCGCTTACGGCGTCACACAACCTGAACTCCTTAAGTAGGCAGTTTTTATATGAATATTTTGAAAGTGTGGCCCCTGGTCAAGTCAACGAAATCCGGATCAACTCTCGAAAAAACATCCTGACGGTAGATGCCAAGAGTTCAACTATAATAGAGAAGTTAAAGACTATTCCAACATTAAGCGAAATTCCCGTCCGTTCCTTTTTTACTTACGGGAAGGAGTCCACGACTGGTGTAATTTCTGATATCGACCTTGACATCAAGAATGTTGACCTCAGGAAATTACTGAGTTCATCGGTGCAGATTCTTGAGATTCACCGCTTGGGGAACTCCCGGTGCATCAAACTAGTATTTGCTTCGTCAACTTTGCCAATGACTGTCAAAGTGGGGTACGTGATACACCACGTCCGACCATTCGTCCCGAGGCCTCTGCAGTGTCGGAAATGTCTCAAGATTGGTCACGTAAGCGCTGTGTGCAGAAATCAAGTGACCTGCCAGCGTTGCGGTGGGCAACATAATACCGCCGACTGTGATGCACCTTCATTGAAATGTCCCAACTGTCCTGGCTCTCACGAAGCAACGTCGAAGGATTGCCCGAAGATGCAGCAGGAAGTTCGTATTCTCCGGAAAATGGCAAAAAACAAGTCTTCCCATAGACAGGCTGCTCAATCTGTTCGCCGAGACAGACAACGCTCGCATAAGAAGCGCCATCCAATGACTTCAGGAGAACTGGATTGTGGGCCGCAGGGGCCTCGACAACCTCTGCCTTTGCCGGCATCGAGGACGGTAACCGCGCCTACAGCAAATTCAGGATCTCCGAGAGCACAGGGCGCACATTCGTCGCCCCTGGGTGGCACAGACACGGAGTGGCCTTCGCTACCCAGTAGATCCACGCCCACGATACCATGCCGTAGTGTTCCTCTACGTCAAGAAGTGGATTATAGGGCTAGTAAAGCCGATAACCCTATAGGCAAGCAAGGAGCTGAAAATAATGACCAAGAAAGCGTTGAAAAAATGCTGAAATGCCTGCTAGAATCAATGCGCGTGATTCTCTGTGGTCTCCAGACTCCGGCCGCTAAAAGCGCCGTGCATGTCCTCGCCGTACTGGAGCAGCTGATCGCTGCTCTTTACATAATTACCTTGCTTGGCACCTGGTGTGCTCACGCAGGAGAAGCCCATACACAAGCTTCTTCGCGGCGAGTTTTTGTGAACTTTCAATTGTATTCGTGACTCCGTCCATGCTCTGGAAGGTAGATGACACGTTTGAAGGACCTTTTTAACACGAAAGTGTTTTATGCCGGGGTCACCAAGACTTCACTGACGTATTTCCGTCACGAAAATACGTCAGCTTACAATGTACACGAACATAATACAAGAAAGAAACCAGCAGAAAAGTTCACACAACATGCAAAATCTGGAAATCGAACCCATGACCTCTCGGTCAGCGACGATACATCGCCGAGCGTTAACCATGCGCCACAAACGCATTTGCAGAGAGCTACACAGACGCGCCATTATATATCTAACACTCCTCCGTGTACCCGCGCTCTTGCTCGGGGCGGTGCCGCCGCCTACGAGCAGAAAAGAGAAGTACTGCATTATGAACTAACGCGCACCGACAGTGAACGCTTCGGTGGTCTCAGCACTACGACGCCTCGATGCCAGCATTCGAAGGGACGCTGGCATCAAGACGCACTACCAACGCCACCTAGGTGGCGTTCACCGTACTCAGCACATGCGGAGCGTGGCCTCCGCCATTAGCTCTGAAAAGTTTCTGAAGTTGATCGCGGAGGCTGCAATTACGACGCGCTGTACGCGCTGATTTGACTCGGTGACGATCAGTTACGTGCTTTGTCTTGCGCGTTGTATTAGTGTGTCAGTTACGTGCTTCGTCTTTCGCGTTGTGCTACGTGTGCAGCGTAGTGCAGCTTCCATATGCACGACGGTTGCTCATGGTCATCGACGTTGGTAGTCGTGATGGAGGAGACGTGCCACCAGGCGTCAGCGTGGGTGCATCAACGCCTAAGGGCGCTTAGCCACAAAACACAATAGACAATATATCAATGTGCAAAACATTACACTCTTCTGTGAGACACGTTTCACCTTTCGGTTCTATACCGATTCCTATATAAGAGGGATCAACCACATTTTTTAAGGACTTTGTTGATAGACCATGAGGATGCTGAACTTGCCTTTACCGAATTGTACATGCCTTCTTCTAATGTCATCATCACACCTCACAGCCTTTATGTCCCGTTCCCCCCTCCCCCTGTGCAGAGTAGCAGGCTAGAGCATGCTAGTTCAGGCCAACCTCTCGCCATCCTTCAAATAAATTATCTCTCTTAGTTAAAAACTTAATTAGTGAATGTTTGCTTGTTAGGCGATTATGCATTTCTATTTTTTGTGCCAGTAATATCCGCCTCTTCGAGTAGACCAGCTCATCAACTAGAATTGTGCTATATCTGCCACAGGAACTTTCAAATTTTTGAAAGTGCTCGCTGAAACACCCTGTAATACCTACCTATACAAGCGCAGTTTAGCTGATTGTTTGCGCAGAAGAGAGGAATGTTAAAGCGAAGCCTTTTCTGTCTTTAATCATTAAATGGGATTAGATAGTGTCGTACTCTTCTCTGTGCACGCACCTGTCATCGGCATTCTTTCCTCGACGAGCAACCTACGTCGGCTTCGTTCTCGTGACAGGGCTGCTTAAGCGCTTCACTCTGCATGCGCATATCGGTCTGGTTTGGTGTTCGCATTCGGCTACCTCGTGAATGGGTGTAGTGCATAAAACATACACATTGCATGAGATTACACGTTGCCTATGATGAGAAATAAGCACAGCTGTACACGTCCCATTTAGTTGCACATGTTTAATTTACCGATTCACTTCGCGTAGTTTCAGACAGGCATGTGCGTTGGATCTGAATATTCTTGCACATTTCTTCTTTTTTTGTCTGGCATAAGTGTAATCATTTCACCGCCAATATTTTTAACACGATCGTCAATAAAATAAATAAACTTATAACTGCAAGCGCTCTCTTTGCAAAGTTATTATTTCTATTTTTTTAAATTTATTTTTCTTTTTTCTAAGGCGAGTGGCTTCCTCCAGTAGAGTGACACTTAAGGCTGAAGTAAGGACCTCGACGACGTCGCACTCGCCGGCTGAAACGTCCATGCACTGAGAAACAGCTTTTCATTCGAAGTAGGGAACATTATTATAATCATATTTCCCAATATAATGTTATTATCGCACTCTCTTTTTAAAGGAAATCTACGACACAAATTAGACGCGGACAGAGACAGATGCCACTGGGTGGGCGTCAACTTCCAAGTCATTTCATTCAGAACGAGAATTCACTTTTATGCACAGCCGAGTCTCGCGATCACGGCGAAGATGCTACAAAACAGTAACAACAACAAAGCGCGAATGCTGAGCTATTTGTAGCATGTTCACCGTGATCCCGTGACTTGGCTGTACACAAAGACTCGAATTCTTGTTCTGAATAAAATCAGTTGGAAGTTTGCTCCCGCTCTGTTGCATATATGTGTTTTCTGTCCGTGTCTAATTTGCGTCGCAGATTTCCTTGAAAGCCGTTAGCAATGAAAGCCGTTAAACCTCGCGCCACAATTCGAGGGTACGTGCCAAATCACCACCTATTCTTTATTATTTTCCTTATCAAAAGAGGCGAGAGAATGCATATCGCCTGCCGAGTCTTCTTATACCCAAACTTTTTCTTTTTCGTTTTTTTTTCGCGCGTGTAGTGGTCTCTGTTTTTTGTGGTGCAGCCAACTCTCAATTGCTCTTGGGAGCACTATTTTACAGGTCGACAGATAAACGACTGCTGAAGTCCAATATGAAACGTGAGCGGCACCGAATAGCAGGCTCATTGAATTACGATGCGCAAACCCGTCTTCGGGACTCTGTGATGGGAGGATGCGCCTCAACGATTCTTATACGGACGCCTTCGCACGCAATGAGGCGGCGATGTTCTTGAGCTCACAGAAAACTTCCGATGCGTGTCCTTGTCATATACATTGCCCAGGAGAAAAATTCGGTTTGCATCGTCCTGCGAGCGATTACACGGTATTTATATTTGTGGAGTCAGCTCAACTTCCCGCTTTTCTTTTTCTTTGCATTGATCAAATGCAGAAACCCGATTCATGATTCGAATGCTATTTCCAGTGTATATTATGTCAGAATTAATTTCTAGAATTGTGATTAGCCACCGCGCAATATTGCTGGCAGGTAATCCAGTGGTCTGATGCTGACGCAATAGTGCGCGGTCTGTCGTGCTATTTCTTGCCCGCTATATTTAGCTGGCCAATGCGTATACTGAATCGAAAAGCTTCCGCGGGCTTTTTCTTTTCTTCTCTTTTCATTTCGTGAAAGGAATAAGCGAATTCGACAAACCGCAACCGGTGAGCACCAGAGCACCCTGCTGCGATGATGATTGGATGAAAACGGTGCCCCTGTTAGCACCGGTGCGATTTGCCGAATTCGCCATAAATAAACAAAGGAGCGACGTTTAGTGGCTACGGCTGCTCCTTCTCACTCGGGTAAATGGCAGCACCGATATGAGCACGATTATACCTGCTGGCACTTCACTGCAGCCACCATGATGTGACTGCAGTGAAGTCTGTTCACCGTATGCTATAGGCAGGCACGTCCCCTCGTCGCTAGTGTGAGGAGTGTTAGCGATGCGCCGTGAGCGTGGCGGCGCTGTTTCATGTGTGCTTGTCGAGTCTGACGCGCGTTGCTCTAACGGCGAAAGTTCCGAAGCACTGCCCGAGTGGCAGTGCGTGTTGAGCAGATAGCTAATCTCCGATACCTCAGATAGCTAATCCGAGTCCAGCACATGAAATAAAGTTCCCACAGGGTTACTATTTTCTGCCTATCACACGCTCTATATACACACGTCTTTTACGCTCGCATAAGTTGTCATTTCGTCTTGTAAAAAAAAAAAAAAAAAAAAAAAAAAAAAAAAAAAAAAAACAGATATAGGTCATGCCCCAACCCACTAACTCGTCGGACGCGAATCATTCCGATTCGAAATAAAGTTTTTCTCACTCACTCGTCGTCGCTTTTCCAGAGTCGTTTGTGTAACTATTCCGGTGCTATCGGGAATTTTCGGCCTTGTCGAAATTGCAGCTTTTCTCAACGTCACAGCGCTGGCGTGATGAAGCGAGCCTTAAACGAATAAGGGCGTAAATTTGTCTTTAACTCACACCTTTACGCCCTTTTTAAGTGTAAGGGTGTTGTTTATAGAATGATTTACACCCTTATTTACTTTACAGGGTGTAAATTATTGTGCTGTGTGGCATGTACAGTCGCAATCTTTTTGAGGGTGAACACGGGAACGCGTGGCCTTCTGCGCTCACAGCGCGGTTCAGCGGCGGCAACGAGAAGCATTGCTCATGCGCAGTGTGTCCGGCGTGCGCAAATTCTCCCGCCGCGCGCATTGCGTCACGCAAGCAAGTGCGTGTCGTCTGCTGCGCGCGTACCGCAATAAGGTAGCCGTACGGTTCGGGATTGGTGACGATGTTAAACTTCTCATTACGCTCCCCACGATGCATCAATAAACTTGAAAATATATGTAATGTTTTGTGGGCGTTCTCAAGATCATTGTTGATCTGTAGCCAGGCCACGTGCATGCTCATGACACTTGTGGGCGTATTTAAAAGTGACTTCCGTCTTTGAGGAGCATATATATATTCTTGCACATTACCGCATCTGTCAGAGCAGCAACTGAATTTCAGCATGGCTCGCGTTCCCAAAGAGAGGTGGAAAATCGTACAATATTCGCTCAAGGGATATTCACAGCGCTCCATCGGTGCTCTCGTGCACAGGCCGCTAGAGACCGTCAACAGGATTATTCAGGCATTCAGCAAGGAAGGCCGACTCTGTGATGCCCCACACAGGCGTCGACCAAAGGCAACGACGGATGATGAAGACGCGCTTATGGCGGCTGCTGTAGTCGAGGGCCCGTTCCAGTCCGCGAAGCAAGTGCGGGAGCAACTAGATGTGGACGCTTCCCTTGCTACGGTCCGGCGACGCCTCCGAAGTACTGTACTGCGAAATTCTGTAGCTGCACGAAAGGCAGTCGTCACTGCTTCGAATAAGAAGTCACATCTCCAGTTTGCCGAAGCACACGCCTCATGGATGGCAGATGACTGGGGCCGAGTGATCTTCTCGGATAAGTCGACATTCACAACTCGCCAAGACCAACGGATACGAGTTTGGCGAACCAGAGGCACACAGTAAGAAACTTTCTTAACGCCCGTTTGATTTTGCGAAGGATGGTCAAAAATACGATTTCCATGCAGTTACGGGCGAGCCAGTGTGCAGGGAGTCACCGCGAGTGGCCGAAACTGCGTGAACGTGTGGGGCGCGGTGTCAAGGCATGGTCTCGGGCCTCTGCATCGCATAGAAGGTGCCCTTACATCGCAGCGATACTGCACAGAAAATTTGGACAATGTGTTGCTGCCCTACGCCCACAGCGTCGTTCCCGGTGCCGACTTTGTTTCAACATGACCTGGCGCCGGTTCACAAGGCAAAAGTTCTGAAGGAACATATATAAAATCGCAGAATCAGCATGCTTTCCTGGCCGGCCAAAGGCGCTGACATGAACATCTGCGAAAATATATGGGGGTACATCAAAGCAGCTATGGTGCGAAAACCTGTCCGCCCGACGATTGGGGACGAGCTGTGGGCAGCCGTTCGACAAGAATGGGAGGACCTTCGAGCGCATCATGACTTTTGCCAGCGCTGTACGCGTCACTGCCCTCTAGGATGACAGCAATCGTTTCCGCAAAGGGTTGTATGACAAAATACTAACATCATCAAAGAGAAAATTATTCCTGCTTACTAATACTACTTCTAAACGGATCAATATTTTGTTGAACTTGCACCAAATAAAAGTTCGGATGTTTGTGTTCCCTTGCCTGTTCGTTGTACGATAAGAACACAGCGGAAGGAAAACTAAACAAAGTGAAAAGTTGAAATAATTACAATAACACCAAGCATAAGAAGCACAACGTTCTGAATTAAAAGCATCAAAATCGTGGTTTTTGTCATAATTTGGTTTCTATTTAGGGGAAAAAACTTCTAGCAGACGGCACACGCGCGCTACGATGACGTAATGCGCACGAAAGGAGCCTACCCTCCCCGAGCATGCGCGCAGATATTGTGGCTGCCGTCTGACGGCGCTGATATAGAAAGCCACGCGCTCCCGTGTTCACCCTCAAAAAGATTGCGACTGTACGGCTGGACGGGCAGTCCCGCGTGGGCCGCGCATGCACCTCACATTCGGGACATGGCAGAGGCGTTGACGCCTCTACACTGACGTCAGCAAAATGCAAAAGCGCGCTTCGAGTGTCCGTATATTTGCTGTTGCAATAAAATAAAGTATTGTACAATTTGCACAAATTGTACAGCAACGATTTCTGATCGTATATCTATATCTATATTCATCTACAGTATTGCATAGTATATTGATCTGTAGTATTGTTTAGCACACAGAAGTAGAAGTGTTTTTGTAGCTTAGCGGTGTCTTCAAGCCCCCGATTATTTCGCCTTTTCTTTTTATGATTTCGCTGCAAGACACCATCATCAGCCTGTTTCCTATTTGGAAGGGCAGCCCGACGCGCGTCCTTCTGACGCAGCGGCGTCCGCGGCCACCTCCAGGAAGCGGGACGGCGACAGATGCAGCGCCGTTGCCTACGACACTAGGATCTACTCCTTTGACAGTGATGAATTTTTTGATGATAGCTTCGGCTTTGTGCTGAGCCACGGGTAGGGCTAAGAGAAGAACGATCAGCGTTTCATCCCGTTCGAGTAGCTGCAGCTGCAGGGCTGCCGCTCCGAAGTGTCGCAACTGTCTCGGACCCCCACGATGTCTCTTCCAAAGTATGTCCCCACTTTCAGAAAGAAATGGACGTCTTGAAGCAGATGGTGGGGAACCATTCGTCTCACCGAGAAGCTGCCGAATTAGTTTGAAAATGACGCCGGCGTTCGTCAATCCCCACAACAACATTCACGATGTGCATGTCAACACCCCCCCCACCCCCCCCCCCCCCCCCAAAAAAAAAAAAAAAAAAAAAAAACATGCGTCATCACGATCTCCTTTACTACCGAGGCCAAGGAAGTCATAAGTAAGAAAGTCAAAAGTAAGGAAGCTGCGAAAAGTAAGGAAGTAACGAAGTAACGCAAGGAGAATTGCGGCACATACTAAGACATATATATCTCAGTCCGTGGTTGCAAAGCCACATGGTTTGATCAGAACTCGAAATCTTCAGACTTATTTCACATTGACCCTGCACTTCAATTCAAAATCCCGTCCACATTAAATACAACCAGAGCCTTTGAAACACTTATTCACCGTCTGCTGCTCGGTACCGCGTACACAAAACATTTTCTACGAAAAATTTCAAGAGCTGATAGTCCGGAATGTACTTGTGGCCACGCGGATGAGGATGTGCAGCATCTTCTGTTAGAATGTCCGCGACACGATACACACAGACAACGTTTAGAACGTTATTTAGAGACATTAGACCGCAGGCCCTTCAACCTCAGGAAGATATTAGGTCCTTGGCCAACATATTCGTTGCAAAGACGAGCGTTAATGGCCCTCCAAAGATTACTAGAAGCGAGCAATATTTTCGGAAACTATTGAAAAGAGTGTTTATCTGTGATAAACTCACTCTATGGTGAATTCACACCTGAGTTCATGTACTGACCTTTGAATCGAATCCATGCTATCTTATGTGCCGTGATTTTAGTATAATTACGTGACCGGACTTTGTGTTTACTTTAGTGCAGCTATGTGACTGAACTTTGTGTGCCCTTTTTCTGAGTGGACTTTCAGTTTTAGTGTGACATTAGCGTACTTATGTGACTGGATTTTGTGTTTAACTTAATGCGCATTTGTGACTGAACTTTGTGTTGCTGTGTTTCTGAGTTGACTTTCAGTATCAGTGTGGTATTATAGTGCACTTATGTGACTGGACTTTGTGTTATTGTGATTTGGAGTTGACATTTAATTTTAATGCTGTGTAGGTTCATTCTTTTTTTTTTCTTTCAAACCGTATGTGAAAAGGAGTAGCCGGCGCCAATTAAAGGCGTCAACATCTCCTAAATACCATATATAAAAAAAGGAAGCTGCGAAGAGCATGACAGCTGATCCTTGACCTACTTACTATATCGCATCCTGGAAGCCATCCATCCTCTGACAAGCAATGCACAGCGACAGCATGGAACTGCAAATAAGCTCCGATCAATTTCCAGAGCAAGACCGGCAGGTCGTCGTCATGCTGCACTCACTGGTCGACGCTCTTCCCATTTTTTTTTACTAAATTTCAGACACCGTCAGCTCGAATTTCTTCCAAGTACTGGACACTCTGCATCCAGCGCTTGTATGCCTTCAGTTGGCATCATGGCTCACCCGTTGTCATCGTTTTTGAATAGAGTATACAAGCCAGTGGCAACCCGCAGTGATTTTTGTTGTTTTAATTACGATGCTTATTTTATGTTTTGTGGCGTTTTCTGGTGAAATTTCGTGATGCTTTAGTATGCATTTAGAGTGTTACATGTTTTTCGTATCGGTGTGTATTTGGTAATGAAAAAAGAAAAAGATATCTTTTGTAAAAATGAACAGGCAGTGGCAGCAGTGCACAAGGCAGTACACGCCTACTCACGTTACAATTATCAACTCCGACCTCCATTCGGACTTCCTCGACGTGAAGCTTCACTTTCCTGTCGCCTTTTTGGTTGGAGATAGCCTTCACAAAGGCATACTCTACATTAATTGGAGTGACCGACAGTGCAGCATGTGAAGTCTGCGGCACCGACGAAACTATCGACCACCTGCTGTGCCAGTCCACGATATGCCCCAGAAAGACAAGAACTTGCTAACGCGCTAAAAAAAAAAAAAAAAAAAAAAAAAAAAAAAAAAAAAAAAAAAAACTGGACAATCAGACGCTTTCCTTGCAGGTGCTGCTGGAACACCGCCCCATCGCTTGTCGGCCATAAAGCGGTGAAGGCACTTTTGTGCTTCTTGAGGACGACGGGCTTGTGCGAACGTCTTTGACTAATAGTGCATACACACGTGGTCAGCGAACTAACCGCTAATTCCCCTTCTTCCTCCCCCTCTCTCTCTCCCTGTCATCTTTGTGTTCCCTTTCCCATTTCCCCCGGGTAGGGTAGCCAACCGGACGTTATTCTGGTTAACCTCCCTGCCTTCTGCCTTTCTATTTCCGCCTCCCTTTCATAAGCGTGTCTGTCTTGATTCCACCAATATTAATCGTAATAAAGAAGAAAAATACGAGTATCTGACATACTGACAGAACTGCGTTGGAGACAGTTGCGGATGCGTAACAGCGAAAGGTACTTATGCGAGAGGACCGCGACTGCTGCTTCGCGCACTGGCTATGCTGCGTGAGCACCTTGCCTGCTTTGCCCTTCGAAATACGTACTACACACGCTGACGCATGCATATAAGTCAGCGGCTCGTACGCTACAAACCCCGAATATATGCGACGCGTCGAAGTTACACGATATTTCGCTCCGCCTCCCGACTGAGCACCAGAGGGTATGAGTTCTAATACCATTATCGGCGGTAGCAAAGGTTCCTCTTCGCGTAGGTGGCGAGAGCAGCTTTCACACAGATGTCCACGCGCAGCGCTCGAGCACGCATATAATGGAGAAAGATAGAGAGCTGCGGTCTTAAAATGTGCTACGAAATACATTGACGTCCAGTTAAAGTTTCCCGAAAGTGTGCGCTTGTAACAGTTCGGGACAACGTCAACATGAACGCCGAGGCACAGTCTAGCAATTTTTGTGACGCATATCTGGAAAGTGGGCTAGTCTTAGGATTTCTGCAAAGCAGACATGCCTTCGCTACTCCTCAGCTTCAATTTCGCAGTTGAACAACGTCCAAAAGTCACCAATATTAAAAAAAAAGATAATCGGCACATTTTAGCTCAGCGAAATTATTGCTGAAAATTTTCTTACTGCTAATGCCCACTCTAGCCAAGTAAGCCTATCTGCAATAACAGCAATGACTCAGGTTTGACAGTTTGATTTTGAAAAGGTGTTCCGCGTAGCTGTTTAAGTTCTAGGTTCGGTTACAAATCGTTCGCAGAAACTCCGCCGAACTATGACGTCACTGCGTCGCCTAGCAACAACTTGGCACAGCTGCGCCTGGCTTTGCGGCGCTTCACACAGGTGTCGTGACGTCACCGCCCTGACTTCCACATCGCTTCTCCTAGCTGCGCCGCGCTGTGGCTAGCTCTGACGTCACTGTGGCATGTCGCCTAGCAAGCACCTGGCATATCTGCGCCCGGCCGCGCCACGCTGCACCGTCGCTTCCCGTACATTCTTCCACCGCCATGTAGGCGGAGAAAAAGAAAAAAAAAAAAAAGCCATGATGTCACTGCACGCCGCTTCGTCCGCGGCCTTCGTATAAAACTCCGTGACGCCGCGACGGCGGCTAGTGTCTCTGCGCCAAGCACATCGTTTGAGCCGCCTAAAAACATGGGTCGGCCGAAGAAGTACGTAACCCCCGAGGAAGAAGATGCTGGACGGGAAGCCCGTCACACCGCTGCTCGTGAACGAATGCAACGGCTGCGATCAACCTGGAATACCGTGCTGATGAATCTTCGTCAAAGCGACAGCGAAGAACGAGTGCAAAACTCGGTAAAATCTTGGCATAACATAATAATACATAGCAAAAACTTAGCAAAACATTATAAACCTTGGTCGAGCATCATCGGAGGAAGAGTCCCCGCGGGGTATTGCAAACGTCTGGGCGGGGAGGATCGTTTGACCAGGTTCCCGACATCACGACACACTACCAGTTACCGAGACGCGTATACCCATTCCCTCACGCTAGGTTAGATAGGGCGCAAGCAGTATACTACAGGCAATTACAAACTGATTCTTACATAAACCTCAGACTCATGCACGCCATGTATCCAGCCATGTACTCTACAAACAGATGCACATCCTGTGGCGAGGTTGCCACACTTAATCACAAGTTATGGGAATGTCAGGACATAACAAACGATTCGGGCAGTGCCGACACCTCCGTCTCTTCCACCGCCAGCTTCCGCTCGCGTTGGAAGACCGCACTGCTCAGCTCGAACCTGACAGTACAACTCTGGGCCGTCCAGCGAGCCGAGGAAGCCGCTTCGAGACAAGGTCTCGGAACCGCGTTCGCGGAGGGTGCCCATACCCACTAAAAATACGCCGGACTCAAATCTGATTGATCTGATAATAAAGTTTACGTTCTTCTTCTTGGTCGACCTCCAGCTACGCTGTTTCTTCCGCCTTGCACCATGCACTATAGTGCGAGCTACCCTCATTTTTCTTGTTCTTTTTGTTCTTATTGATTTTGCTCGTGTTCTTAATCTTCTTCTCCTCCTTCTTCTTTTTCCGTTTATTCTGCTCCGATGCGGGCACAATTCATGGATGAGGGCCACGTTCAGGATGTTCAAATTGTCAAGCGTAACTGACGCCAAGGCATTCCAGCGGGCATGTCCAAGACTGATGACTACCAGGAGCCGCCGTCGAGGCAACTTCTAGACTTCGAGCCGTAATGCATTGTGTATTTGCACTGCGACGCACTTCTGTCGCTTATATACACTGCTGGGAGTACACACTACCCCGTGCCAGGGAGCGAGCGTCCTGCTCTTCCATCGCGGTTACATGCAATGTTTTCTGCGCCGCCGAGTTTTCGGCTTCACACACCGAGGTGTCTACATGTGGTGTCATATTTCACAAGAGACACAGCCGCTCTGTCACACAGGGAAGAAAAGGGAAGCGCATTGCTTCAGCGCAGAGTGTCACCGAGTGGCCTACCGCGGCATAATGAGACACTGGCTCTCTCCGTGTTTACGCTTTGGGTCGCGCCAAGCTGCCGAGATGAAAAAGGTCAGCCGCAGTTATTAGTATCGCCGGCAAGAGCGTCCCTTCCGAAAGTGTTTACGCTGCGTAAAGGAGTTTGACTTTGGGCCTGAACTCTTCGTATACGTCACAAGAGCATATTTGTTCGAAAATATGATGTCTATATGCCGCCCCCCCCCCTCCCTCCCCTCCTCCCCCTCCCTCCCCTCCCCCTTCCTTATCACTCTCCCTTCGTGACGGTGCACCGAGGGGCTTACATCTTGCTCTGCTGCTGAACATCAGATTGCGTTTCAACAAGTTTCTCTTTTTCTTATTCGGGTGGTGGTGAAAATGTATTCATTCGTCTCCGCAGAAAGATGTCATCAGGCTTTCCCATTTAGCGATCCGTGATATACGTGCGATTTGAAATGTTTAGTACTAAAGCCAAGGTAGGACTGAGCTTAGCGTTTATCATTAAAATCCGTATACTTAATTAGAGCACACTGTGACTGGGCAAACATGTGTCTGTATACACTATTATCTAGTATATATATTATATATATATATATTATATATATATATATTATATATACACGACATGTCGTTGCTCCAGATATGAACCTGCCATATAGCCACACTTTGCATGCGTGACGGCTGCCAGACGCCTTTGGCTTGATCTCGCGCGTGTTTGCTTGGACTCGTTTTCCAACCCGCCTGCAACGAAAGAAAAACGTTGGCGCTGTTTTTTTTCAGGGCAGCCGAGTAGCAGTGTATCTCGCATGACATTTTTGCTTGACTCGTTTCAACTTAAAAAACAGCGATGTAGATCCGCTTGGGAACGAATTTTTTTTTCAAATATTCTATATTTTGAATGGCTGATGGAATGTTATTGATACTAATAGCAACTATACACTCAAGAATATGATATGTTTTATACAGTCGATCTATTCTGGGTTTTAATATTTTATTATACATATCCATTCTATAGAAACTTACTATGATCATTGGAGTTTGCTTTAGAAGATAATCTTGCTTGCGGTTTCTTCAGCCTATCGGTGGCCTCAAATGCCTAATATTGAGCAATTAGGAAGGCTTAGCTGATCGTTGATGCAGAGGAGATGCGGCGCCTAGCTATTATGTGGCGTAAAGAATTGGTTTCTATGTCCTTCTCGGCTATATTTATTAATACGCTCCCGCGCTGCCACCGGGTTGATTGTTTTATTAATGTAGTTTAGTTGGCTTTGTGAAGTTCGCCATATTTGTGACACTGACGCAATTTAAGGCCGAGTGTCGAACCGAAACGGTTATCGTTGTGGTTCAGCAAAAATGGTTCACTATTGGTTCGAACTCCGGAGCCAAAATATATT